>NC_056749.1:161733607-161871107 GCF_019279795.1 Protopterus annectens
CCTCCAAAACACTCTTGGCATACTGTTCCGTTAGGATAACCCCTACCCGATTTCTCCTGCCATCCACACCATGATAGAACAATTTGAACCCCTTTCCTAAACACCTGGCCTTACTTCCCTTCCATCTGGTCTCTTGCGCACGCACAATATACCAACCTTCCTTCTTTCCATCATATCAGCTAGCTCTCTTCCTATACCAGTCATACTGCCAACATTCAAAGTTCCTACCTTCACTGCTGCACTCCTAACCTTCCTCCTCTCTTCCTGCCTTCGGGCATGCCTATTTAAATGTGTGTGTTTATACATATATATACATACATACACATATACATACATATATACATACATATATATATATATATATATATATATTAAAAAAAAAAATATATATATATATATATATATATATATATATATATATATATAGATAGATAGATATGCATACACACACTTTTATGTAAGTGTGAACTGGTCATATCCAGACACAGACAGATGGACGGACAGATAAAAGGTACATCATTATTTTCATAAACATTGCAGTATGTTACTAGACTTGTAATTGCAGTCTATTGGTTATGAGTAAGAGAGGTTACTTATAATAAAAATCTATCATAGCAGACAGGATTTGAAAATTAAGGACATACAGGAAAAAATGTTTCGACAGCAGGAAAGAATTTAGAATGTTTTCCTGCTATAACCGCAGCTTCACCAATTTCCAAACAAATTTGCTGGAGCTGGCCTGAAGTTAAATGATTTAATTAATACTGCATACCCGAATGACATTGTTTACATTTTAATTTCCATACATCAATTAAAAATGTGTTACCTGTGTATATGCGCTTAATTTAGGATGCATATTATTTGTAGTAATAAATTTAACATCTTCTGAGAGTTCAAAATGAACAAATGTATTGTGGGTATTTCATAAATAGAGACAATTAAACTCACCATCTGCTCTGAATGGTGCTACGAAGTGTAATGGGGTTACAGAAAAAGAAATGTCTATTATCATTTGATCCTTTAGATGGATTACTAAATCAGTCAAACTGGGTTTATAAAACAAATGAAGCAGACGTGTCACTTTGTCTTGGTGAAAGAGACATCTTTAACCCTATTCCCAAAGTTGTCAGACCCCCAAGAAATAATTTCACAGGATTACAAATCTGCCAGTTAGGACAGGCAAAATGGATTGCATCACTATTAACATTAAGCTGCCACCATGTCCAGAGGTAATTGCCTGTGTCAGTTAAAACCGGTATCATTCATTTATCTACCAGCTGCCTGTTCTTGTCCATTTCAGACTACGGCATCACAAATATGTGTACGTTTTCCTGAGTACTCGTGATGTCGACATCTGACAATTTATTAATCTGAGGCAATTATTTTCTCACAGGGGATATTAAATAGACATCTGTTTAATAAAACAAAGTGCTTGACCAAATGCATATTTAAAAATGTTATGAATATTGCAGTTGGACAGTATTTTAAAGCAAATCACAACTTCTAATTAATGTAGGATGATAAATACAGTATTTAGCTGTGAAAGGTACAGAAGATGGTAGCCACGTGTATAACTGTAGGCATATATCATGCTTGTGACAGGTGTGTGGGAATATATATATATATATATATATATATATATATATATATATATATATATATATATAAAACTTAAATGCCTTGCATATTTTAACAGTGCTAAGTAAAAGTAACTATAAGCATGCAACATATATAGATATATTCTGGAGGTAAAGAATCAATGTATCTGCAAGTCTGAAACACTCCAGAGATATGTAGATTTACAGCTACATGGACATGGAACTGCTTTGCAGTGTGAATGCAGACCTTCAGTGTTGAATGAAAATTACTGAGTGAGATGTAAATATTTCTGCAAGTATGAAAATATGGTGTCTGACCCTCTGTTACCTACCAATATATCACCTGCTTAATTGCAAACCATCAAGTCCACAAACATCTCACACAGATGTTAAAGAAAACTGTTTCAATAGTGTGTGTGCCTGTGTGTGTGTGTGTGAATTATCTTATACACATACAAACAATAAGAATCATAAAGTTCAGCCCATAATCTCATTTTCATAATGCAAAGTAATCAGCTTAGAAGAAAAGGTGCAAACGAGTCCAATTAAAAGCTGTGTGCAATTACATTAGCTTTAAATAAAACATCTAGATATGTATATCCGTAAAATTAAGATAAAATATAAACTTGTTTAACAAAAGCATCACGGTACTACACAGATAAAAAGTAAAGTATTGTAACAAAATCACAGCAAGCAGCAGTTATGCTTTTTATTGTGATCAAGTCATGGATACTGAAAGAACATAATAAATCAGAGACAAAATACAGATTGTTAGCACTATTTGCTAGATATTTTGCAATAGGGTGTAAGCATTGTTCTCATCTACTGTGGTATCTGTACCTCTCTGAGCTAAATACGTTAACTTAGATCACTATCAGAGTAAATTAATTAATAGAGTCTATTAGAAAAATAATTATTTCTATTACATCTCAGGCAGGATTCCTTCGCGGTTAGTACACAATATGACTGTGGTTGTAAGAGGCACGGCCACAACTTCAGAGGTTACAGTGGGAAACATGTCTGTACCTGTGAAGTTATTAACAATACTAGTTCATTCAATTAGAGTTGAATACATCTGGGTTGTACAACTGTATCTGACTGAGTTATGAGATTAATTTATTTCATCGAAATGCACAGACTTGCAAAAGAAAATAAGGTTACATGTAAAAGAAAAGAATACATAAATAAGAGAGATTCCTAATAAAAAAACATTTATTCTTTTGGCACCTGAGTAGATAGCCTTTGTAGGAGATTAAAAGCACATACAGAAATGTATATGAAAGGAACTCCTATCATTGTCCAATGTACACATCAGTTACAAGAAGTAAATGGGTCCAAAACATCACTAACAGATCAACTACAGACATTTACAGAAAAAAAAATCCCAAATACCTTCCCTCCTAAGATCTCCACAAACAGCATACAAACTCAGTTTGCATTTTTTTACTACACGTTTCAGATCCGTTTTTTTTTATCTGAGATTAACCTGAACTTTCCCCTAAAAATGTACTTCTCTTACATGGGAAGGATTTTGGTCATAGCATTTTATAGTGAACAGAACTATCATACAAAATGCATTTACTCATCACTTCTGATGTGTTCTCATTCTAACATTAAAATCTCTTATAGTTTGTCCAATATGCAACACTTTACATAAACAAGAAAACACAAGAACTAACTGCAGGGCATTTAACAATTTTAAAATCAGAAAAAAGACCAAACAAAACATTTTCTACAACGGACAAGAAAGAGATGTAAAGTAACTGTGGGCTAACGTATTCCCCAGAATACTGAAAGTAGTCAATTATAAAATAATGCAAACATTACAGGGTCAGCCAGTAGAAAACTATCACTGGTGTAAGTGTCACAGGAGGTGGATGCAGTAGCCTCACAGGTGATGAATGGATCCAGGGGAGTCAGGGATGACAGTTTACAGCGTCATGTACAACTTCCACGTTGTGAATACTGACCAGGTGTTCCATGTGGCCTGCCAGTGCTGGGGCTGAATGTGCACGGCATGAAGAATGGTGCAGCAATTTGGGACCCCGGAAGGGAACCCTGTTGAGGCTCCTTAAGTCAGAAGCCAAGAAGGACTGTGTCCATAAACCTGAGGATGACTGTGGTTAGGTGTTGCATTCCAATGACAGAGGGGAAGGGATGGCACGCAGTTTGTGAGACCCAGTGTTGGAGCCAGATGACTGTCACAGGCCATGTGCACGAGACTGACCATATTCAGATGTGGTAAATACCATAGCTAGAGATGAAAGCACAGCTCTTAAATGTTTCTGATTGGTTTCCTGTGTTTTCCTAATCCCTTACAAAATGTTTTATTTTCTGATAAATCACTAAGGATTACAGTCACTCAATAATGCCACAGTTAAGTTTCACCCCAAAAAAAAAAGTGCATCTTCATACAAAAACAGTTGCTCTATTAACTTTTTAATATATTTCCCTGATTTTTTGGGCATTTGTCCTCCATTGTTTTTGACTTTGTCCCTTATTCATAAGCAGAAAGTTGAGCTCTATAAAACTTTGTGCGTGCATGAGTGCACATGCGCTGTCTAAGCCTGGTCTATGGCTGCCTATGATGTATCTGATCCTTGTATGCCAATGCATGGCATTTAACACCTGTCTCACGAATGCTGTTATGGACGATGTTTGCATCACCAGTGACCTCAGCAACAGTATTTGCTGCAGGTTATTATATGTTGCATCACTCTGCATGTGCTTCAGGTTGTCCTGCGGTCTCTACAGCAAATGTACACTCTCACACAGGCCGCACAACATCCTCACCATCTCTACCATGATGTTTGTAATGGTTACCTGTTCCTGGGATCACTGACCTCCACAGCCACTGAATTATATTAAGTGTAGTATCTATGTCAGGGAAATTCTATGAGTCATGGCAGCAACAGCCAGCAACTTCCCCATCTTTATTGTGGGCAAGCATACATCAGAGGTTGCCCACTGCCATCAGTGTTGGTAACTTCTGTGCAGACATGGTCTTGCTCACATTGACAGGATGTCCATTGTTAAATGTTTGCCACATGTAATTACTGAATGAGCGTATCATCGAATCGCAGAATATCAAATCAAGAGTTAAAATTTGCAAAATATAGATCTATGCACGTAGCAGTTTGCCTGAGATCATCCTATGGTGGAATGTGAGGTTTTGCACTTTCACAGTAATAGTGTGATCTCAGAGTTAGCATATATAATTAACAAGGGGGAGTGGGGGGCAGGCAGCCTCCCATGGACAGTACAGAGGGGCTTGCCTTCTCCATGAAAGCCATTTTTTTAGATCTGATTCACAGATCGTTTTGCAGTTTTGAACTTTTGAATTCAATTTTCTGCAGTGAAATGATTTGTGCATTCAATAATTTAAAACATGTCCATTAAATGCAGGCAATGTTGGAAGTTTGGCCGACCACTCCATCACTAATTCATGAGGAGGGGATCTGTGCATGGCTTCCAGTGTTAGCAGTGCAGCACCACCATTGCATCATTAGAATGCATAATTTTCTATCACGTGACCAAATGACCAAAGGCATGTACCATATGGTTGTGCTGGGTAGTCTACCTGTGCAACCTCTGAAGATAACATACTTGTGGCAGTGTTGTACCATATGCATCACTCCTCCAAACCCATGGCACAGATACTGGTAAAGATATCTTAGGGGACTAACATATTGGCACCTTGTAGTGCAGGTTGTCACCACTGCAGCCCTTGTATACCAAGACAACTGATATGCACAGGTATTTTGCTGAATAAACTTTTCTCACATGTGGGTCAATGCACAACTTTAACTGTACGTGCTATTTCTTATGTGGTGCAACCCCAAAGGATACGTTTCCAGTTATCACCAGTTCAACTCCCTCATACATGCCACAGCTAGGTGCAAGGGTCCATTCAGCTTAGCAGAATTTCAAGGAAGTCTTCCACCTTTATGGGATGATTATTGGCAATTTACCTCCTGTGGTGGACCTGTCCCTCTGGTGATGTCTCATTTCTTGATCTTACCAAAATGAGGAACAGAAGCCAAATGTTTTAAAAGTTTATGTCTCACAACCCCACAAAACTCAAACAAATGTGCCTCACAACAGCTGCTTTAATGTAAATAAATGTTCCCTCCCATCGCAATTAAATAAAATAATCATTCACATGATCAACTAATATATGTGCCATTTCCAGATAAAGATGACCAAAAACTAAAAGCAAAATATTAATAGTAATAAAAATAACCAATAACTTAAAATACATTTGTTCCTCCAAAAATCTGCTCCTGTTAGAATATATAGATCTGTACAATATTTCATTTAAAATTACAACACAAATTCACTTTCATAAATCTGAGCTCCATCCAGTGTGCTTAATGGAAAAATTATTAATGGAGACATACAGTCAGAAAATTGGCATGCACATATATAAATGCATGCTTAAATAAACACAACACATAGTATGTGTCATGTAAGCCTTGTGTTAGCTTATACAAATTATTATTTTTTGTTGATAAAAAGCTCACTTATTTACACTGCAGAAGACCCTGTGTAAGGGAAAACAAGTTTGTTTTATGGATTTGTAAGGCATAATCAACTTTTGTATCCGGTTCAGTTTCTTGAGCTCATTCTTCATTTTTGGTTTGCTGTCCTAGTTCATATGCAAAACTAATGCAGGCATCCATGTTATTTGCTTTGGTTTACTTCTGTGGTTGATGCACTGGAGTGCAATTTTGTGATTTATACAAGTGCACTTATCCAGTGTCCAGACTTTGCCTCTCAGTCTCCAAGGTAAACATTCTGGCTATATTAATCAGTAGATGTGGAAAGCATCAGTGTTTTTGAGATCATTGGTAAAAGTTCTGTCCAAACTTGTACAGCTAAATGTACTTCCATTATGGATAAAGCATATTTGCAAATGAACATGCAACATGTCTTTCACCAAAGTACAGTTAAAAATGTAGATGGCAGTTTGGCATTACACATATTTTAAAGGTTATGACCGAAAGGGTATGGCCCCTGGGGGGTTTAAGTTGTAATATAAGCTACAGAAGTTAATAGTGGTTCTTTATTAGAAGACCGTCTCTAAATGCAGCATTCAGCTTCAAAGTTGTTTACAAAAACCTTTGTTAAATATAATGAGAGGCAGATGAACTGTCTCGGTTCATGAATCGTTGGGATTTTTCAAAATGCATATCAGTTTGAAACACGTCAAGTCTTTTACATGTTGAGTTTCTAAACTGAATAATACTTTAAGAGAAAAAATAAAGTACTTGTGGGATTTGGCATTCTGAAAGAGTGGTAAGAATTT
Source organism: Protopterus annectens (assembly GCF_019279795.1). NCBI lineage: Eukaryota > Metazoa > Chordata > Ceratodontiformes > Protopteridae > Protopterus > Protopterus annectens. The sequence goes on from NC_056749.1 coordinate 161,740,514, forward strand.
GCATGGAAGAGAGCTAAAACTGACAAAATATAATTCTAGTAAAACAAATGTCATGACCCGAAATAATTTAAGTGATCAATAAAGATAATAATTTCCGTATTCCAGAGAATCATACATTTCAGATACTGGTAGCACTGAGGAAGTCCATCTTATCTTAATATTGGCTTTGATTAGAGGGAAGACTTCAGGGCTGCCAAAAGACCACATTTATTTGAAGACAGTGGTGGTATTTCAGCGATAATCAAAAAGAATGGAGCAAAGTACAGCGAAAACCACCAAAAACCAAAGAATTTGGACTGGAAATGAAAGGCACCACACAGGAAACTCCTGGTTAATGTTAAAACAAAGTAGACTCCTTTACTGTATAAACACCACAACAAAAGCAAACAAGCGTTTTCGTCCCTCACACTTCCTCAGATGTAGTAAATAATTGAACACTGTTACATCACTATATATACTCTCATCAGATTAATCGATTAAAACAATCATTGGTATTGAGGAATTTGGAAAATGTGATAGAAACTGTAATAAAGAAAACGTTTAAATGTACTAAAGCAACATTCAACATGGTAATGAGAAACTACTTTTGACAAAACTTTGTTCAAATCCTATGATTCGAGTCATGGAACCAGACATGGGCGGGAGTACTGTCCTAATGGACAAAATTTTGTATGAAGGCAAGATGTTTTCTATTTTACATGGTGATTTAAGGTACAATAAGGTTTCTATTATGAGATAGATATCTCATACAAGAAAATTGATTTGGCCCTTAAAGACCTATTTGATCAGGGGGGTCATTGACTTTGAAACCTACAAGTATTTGGAAAACAGCACTCTTAGGGTACCTGCCGTCTTTTGGGATACCCAAAGTTCATAAGAATAATGAAGACCCCCCCCCCCCCTTAGACCCACTGCTGCTTTGGAAGCTTCCAAAATCTCCCCTTTGGCTAAGTACCTAGACTGGACATCGAAACTTTTATGGGGAGGGGAAACCCAAATCTTAAAGGATTCATGGGAATTTTTTAGTAGGGTTAAGTCCGAACATTTTTCACCAGATTTAAAATTTGTCACAAACGATGTGGTGGACTTATTTTCCATCATCCCACACAATACAGGATTAACCTGGTTGGAAGACGACCTCAGAACGAGACCAGGAGTAACGGAAAGTGACATTTCTGTTCAGAGTTGGCTGAACTCATCCTCAAGAACAATTTTTTGTTTATTGAGGGGCAGTTCTTTCAACAAGAAGTAGGAGTGGCCATGGGGGCCAGTTGTGCTCCCACCTATGCAGACGTAATTGTATCAGTGTGGGAACAAAAATATGTGCACACTAGCAGTTATACTAAATTTTGGACTCTTATATGCTGGGTTCCTTGATGACATTTCTATTTTTTGGCCTGTGAGTTTGGAATATTTAGATTAATTCATTCAGTATTTGAACCAAACTACCACCTTTTTTAAGTTCACCTACGAAGTCACTACAGAAAAAGTTAATTACTTGGATGTTTCTTTACATAAAATGGAACAGGGCTTCAAGTCCACCATCTTTAGAAACCCTTTCTCCAGTACCTATATTAGTTTTACTAATGCACATCCACTTTTTCAGAAGAAAGGGACAATATGTACTTGTTAGTCACATGACATCCCTAGATGCAGATTATGAGAATGAAAGTACTATATTAGGACGTATGTTTTTGGAGTGAGGTTATCCTAGTAAACTCATTTCAAATATTAGAAAGGATGTCACACTCAAGGCAGGATGGACAAATGTAGTCCAATCTGGGGTATATGAGATAGCTTTCTCAACAAACATGGTGTATGAATGCAAACTGATTTGGGTTACAGTAGAGCATTTGTTACTAGTTTTATTGCTAATGCATATCAGATTAAGAATATAGTAGAGAAAGAATGGGGGAGATTTTTGGAATTTACTGAACTTCCTAACCTGAAAGATAATCCTGTAAAGGTAGTTTTTAGGAGGGTACACAACATCAAAAATCTACTAGAATATGCCAACAACTCCAATGTTTTTTCACACAAAAGGAGGGGCACATACAAATGTGGGGCCTGTTTTCAGTGTGCTTATATTGCACAAAGAGAACAGGTCTTGGTCACCTCGAGACAAACTGTTGACAGCACATTCTTATTCTAATTGTAATTCCCAGGGTTTTGTTTACCTAGTTACCTGTGGTGCCTATGAAAGCTTTTATGTTGGAAAAACTGAAAGGCAACTAAAACGAAGGATTTACTAACATATTAATGATGTCAGCAAAAGAAATAGCAACGCCTTATTTAGGCATACATTGTTATGTTCTAATGCCAGTTTTTCCTTCTTTGTGAATGAAACTGTTCCCAAGGATTTGAGAGGTAGACCTTGGGAATCTAAGTTAGAATATAGAGAAACCTTTTGGCAGATTATACTCAAGGCTAATAAACCTCAAAGTTTAAACAGTATTTCATTGGTTCCCCTGTTAAAACTCAGGTCTGCCAAACTTTGATCAAATAACCTTTGTTATGTTAAATGTCTTTTATACATGTTTTTCATACAGCTATTCATTACTTTATATGTGCATTTCAGAAAATATTTATATCTTTATATTTTATTTTTCTAAGCAATATGAATTAATTTTTAATCGTAGATGCATCAATTTCATCTGTTTTAAACATTTTTAAATTCTTAATTTTCTAAGCATTTCCATGATGTATTTACTATGTTAACTACACTATATATTTAAATACTTAAATGTACATTGTTATGTTCTATGTTGACTTAAATGTAAACCCATATGTCACAAGATGGGTTGCAAACTGGCTTAAGGACAGAACCCACAGGGTTAGAGTTGCTGGCGCTATGTCAGACTCCAAGCCGGTCACAAGTGGTGTCCCACAGGGCTCGGTCCTTGGCCCCCTATTGTTCGGCATCTACTTCTCAGAAGTACAGGCCAACATGGGAGGACTTTGGCTGACAAAGTTTGCAGACGACTGCAAACTGGGCGCCATAGTGGAAAATGCATCAGACACAGATATCCTTCAGAAGGGACTCACGGAAACAAATAGCTGGTGCCAGAGCCATGGCCTGAAGTTAAACGCCAAAAAATGAATAGTCATAACCTTCGGGAAAAACAAGGTAACCCCAAGCTACCATATAGGTGGCAATCCACTAAGCACAGAAGAGGTTATCAGGGACCTGGGGACCCAGATTGACAGTGGCCTTTCTTTTGACACTCGCGTTACTAAAGTGGTTAGAAAGACCTTCTACATTGCCCACCTGATCATGAAGGGATTCACATCCAGATCTAGTGAGGTCATTGTTCCCCTGTACTCTTCACTTATCAGACCAATGATCGAGTACAATGCCCCATTCGGGATGCATCTCACCCGACATCTGCAGCAATTGGAGAGACCCCAAAAGTTCCTCACCAAAAGGATAAAGGGACTCCAAAATCTGTCATATGCTGCCAGATTGAAGAAACTCCAGCTCTATTCAGTTGCATACCATCTGCTCAGAGATGACATGTGCCTGACATACAAGGCCATGTCCAACCCGGAATTAATGGACATGTTCCACCTCAAAAAATCCAAATCCACCAAAACCACTAGAGCAAGCGACTTAAACCTTAGCACGGATATAAATAGGACGTGCTGGATGGATAGATTTATCACTCAGAGACTCCCTATGCTGTGGAATAAAATCCCAATCCATGTGAGGCAGAGCACCTCGCTGACTCTGTTCAAGAGAAATCTTGACCTGTGGATGGGAGATCGTAGGTTTATCCCGGGAATCATCTCTGTGTCACTGCTGGACAGAGGCACAACAAACTAATGGGCACAGTATTTTTTCATATAAGGGGTGGCGTAAGCCACAAAAATTTGGGCTAGGCTTATAAATGCCTTAGGGCAGATAGCCTAATATAAACCTATGAACCTAAATACTAATGACTGTTTTAATTGATTGATCTAATGAGAGCATATATAGTGATGTAACAGTATTCAATTTATTACATCTGAGGGATACTTGGACGAAAATGCTTGTTTGCTTTTGTTGTAGTGTTTATTCAATAAAGGAGTCTACCTTGTGTTTTAACATGAACCAGGCATTTCCTGTGTTATGGCTTTCTTTTCCAGTCCAGATTCTTTGGTTTTTGGTATTTTTCAGTGATCCTTTAGGAAATCACTCCATTAAGGAATAAAAAAAAATCAAAAGAGGCTTCAATTTTGTTTACCGTGTGACCAGACTGATATGAACTGGAATGATTTCACCTGTAATCTGTCTGATCCTGCTTTTTCTGGTACTGATTAAGAGCTGTTAAAAGTTTACATTTATTATTGGTTAACTGAAATTTTCAAGACAGTGTTCATGATTTAAATGGTTTTGTCTTAAATTAGATATTAAATTTTAGCTTCCTGACAAAACCATTGATGGATAAAACATTTGATGCAGATACATTCACATTTAAATATTCCAGTTTTAACCTCCTTACCATGAAGCATTGAAAGCTTTATAGGATGAATGCCGTCCATTGTGCTTCTGAATTTTTAGCAAGTTTTGTAATGATCTGACAAAGGAGAAATTCATACATAGATTGTCTAGTTAGCAATCTGCATAACTACATTGGATAATAAAGTGTGGTGTGATTTACTGGGATAAATTCCTATAAAATGGAGAAACACTGGAAAACGTATTGGTCATACATTTTATTGTAAACTTCATTCAGGCTACAGACAACAATCTTTTCCAAAAGATATCAATTAGTGTTTACAGTTTTAGGTCTTGCATAAAGTTATTTCTCTTTTGTTAGCAGGATGGACAATGTCTAAATCTGAAACCACATTTTATCTATTACCAAATGGTCAAATATAGGAATAAACCTCCAGGATCTTCAATTGCATCAGGCAGAGGCTCATTAACTGAACTTTTGTATATGATCCTTGAGGATCATTTAACACCTGTTAGCACAGCTATGTGCTCATTTAAAGCATTCCACACATTTTTTTCAGATTGCCAGGTTGCATGCAAGTGGTACCAGTGTACCTCTGATGACAAGTTCTCATATGTTTCTATTCTCTATAAAGGAGATCATATAGGCTTTAAAATGTTCACAAGATCTATCCAAACTTTATAGTGTAGAATTTAATGCTGTACTACAGTGAATTGAATTGCTTCTTATTAAAAATGCACATCGCTGTATAACTTAATGGTACTGCAATGGCAACAGTCTTTCTCCCCACAAATGCAGGATTATTTTATGTAATATTTTGATCATTAATACATTCATAATGACTATGGATTTAAATTTGTACAGGAAATGGACTTGTGGCATCATTATTTGGATGATTGTGGGCTTATTTGTAAGGAAGATTATGCAACATTTTATCAGTTTTATGGATTATATCAATGATAATGAACTTGGTTTCTAGTTTTTGTCATGATGGAATTGCAACAGATTTTTCTAGATGTTATGCTTACCAAGTTAATGGATTACTGTTATTCGTATAAATGTATATTGAAAAAACTTTTGCCAAAGATAAATTTTTAGGAAAAGAATGTTGTCAACCCAGTCATATATTGCATCTTAATTTATGAAAACAAAAACTCACTGACTCAAGGTGTAAAGTCCAAAGACTTATTAAAAGTTGCTTTTTTCTCAACCCATTCTCAAAGACATCAGAATTTATTAAACAGAAACTAAACCATTTAAATAAACTATCAACCAACTAAACAGCTACAAATCAAATTATCATATTAAAACATATATTTAAATAAATATATACATGAATAAACTGTTTAATTACATTTTGAATATAATGAATGTCCTAAAAAACTAGTTTTAAATAACTACAGGCTTTCCCATATTCTGGATTTCCTCACAGAAGACCAGGATTGTTTTAATCATCCAAACATGAAAACACTTCATTTGACTCAGACAGATCCAATACCCTCTAGTCAACTTTTTTGAGGTTGTGCAGCAGGTACTACTACTTCTTTTGGCTTTTCCCGGTTAGGGGTCGCCACAGCGGATCACCAGTTCGCTCACGATTGGCAGTGGAGTTTTACCCAACCTTCCACAGAAGTCACACACATGCACACACTCATGCTTAGGGCCAATTTAGAGAGTTCAATCCACCTGCAGCATCTTTGGGCTGTGGGAGGAAACCGGAGCACCTGGAGGAAACCCACGCGACCAAAGGGAGGACATGCAGACTCCGCACAGAAGGCACCCCAGCCGAGGATCGAACCAGAGAACCTCTTTTTGTGAGGCAGCAATGCTAACTGCTGCACCACCATGGCCGCCGTTGTGCAGCAGGTACTAAAGGAGGCAAAACCTGATTCTAGAAAATTGTACATTTGCAACTGGAAGATTTTCTAGTTGGTGTCTTTCAAATCTCAGTTGCCTCTGGTTCTGGATTATTTGTGGGAGTTGTTACTCTCTGACCTATCTTACTCTTCTATCAGAATTGATCATTCATTTGTGTTTGCCTGTCCTTAGATCACCCCTTCTTTCTTTCCTCAAGTCAAGCAGTTTGTGAAATTGTTTTACGTAACTGTCCACCTAAAAAAAGTTTGGCTCCTCCTTGGCATCTTAAATTGAACCAGCTAATCAAGCTGATTTGAGGTTCTTGACATAGAAAACGGATTTACTTATTGACCTAGAGTAACCAAGGTCTTGAGACAATGCTGACTGACTATAAGGTGAGGGTTTTGAATTTTGCAACCTTTACAAAGGTGTTTAGAATGGCCGATATAGGATAGGGGTCACCAGGAGTGCTCCTTTTTGGTACCAAAAGATTCTTGAGTAAAATCCTTTGCCTTTGTGTATCACAGGCACTGGTTCTATTACCCCATTCTATCATGTGATAGAGCAATATAAGGGATAACTCTGTCTGGTCTGATGCATGTGGGAGAACTCATCTGAAAGAGGGATGTTTTTTTTTTTATCTACATCTAACTACATATTGGAAGAGAATGAACAAAATCATGATTTTTCAGTCAATCCTCAGGTCCACAGATTGGAGAGAAATGCTCAATAAGCACAACAAACTGTGAATCTGATAGGAGACCTGAGGATCTACAACAAATATGTCCATCCCCATGGTCATGGCAGGCAGAAAAGATAAAGGTTGGTAATAAGGAATGTACAGTTCATTTTGATGGTAAAGACTTATGTATACAATTTTATTAACATTGAACTTACCAGTACATATCAAACTTTTTTAAAGAGAGTTTTACATTTGTTTCACATGTTAAACCAGATTTGTCAGAAAGATCAATACAAATGAAGCTGCTTATTCATAAATTAAACTTGAAATTAAATATTAGAATGGTTAATTCCAATGAGTTTAATTATGATTTACAGAGGAAAAGTCTTACCTTCCACATAACCTGGTCATGGCTGCTTTTGATGCATAATGTGAAGAAAAAAAATCGGGCATATTTTCAGAATAAAAAGTACAGATGATACAGTTCATCCTCTGATGAAAGAGATGCCTTGGAAGATTTAATTTCAGACAGGAATATTAAAACCAGACAAAGTGCTTGGGGGGGGGGGTGGTATTAACTATTCTTGTAAAACGTTAGAACATCTGGGTAATGACAACAGAATGCGTCAAAAAATGAGATCAATGTCGCTTACACCTAGAGAGATATGATATAGGATTTATTGAATGAGGGGAACATTACAGTTGATTCATATAGATTTACAGTAATTAAGAAAGCAGGTGTACTCTCGATTATCGGGATACACCCTTTCAGACTTACAGTGTGTGGTTCTGGATAAAAAAAACATTGACTTGCAATTTATGTTGCCAAATTTGTGAAAAGATGTTTTTGCTGGCAGTATTTATATTCTTAAAGACTTGTGGCATGTTTTACAAAATCAAAGTGGATTTTCAAAATGATTTATGTTTTTCATCATTGACACTGTAAATCTTTTGACTGCTATACCCCATCAAGGAGATATAAAACAGTTATTTTGTCTTTTTATTTTTAACTGATAATAGCTGTTTGAACAGTGTTGAGATTAGCACATTAAGTGAAATTTTAAGTGCTGTTTTAAATTGCAACTGACTCATCTTTGAGGGTGAACCATTTTCACCAGATAATGGGAGTTTATGGGTGCTGCTTGTGTCTCCATATACACTAACACTGTAATAGCACAATGGGAAAAAAAAAGTTAAATTTATAATTTGCCCTATGCTAAACATCTTTACAGCTATTAAAGGGTTCTTGATTTAATCTATTTTGTAGAGTGGGGACACGAGGTATTTAGGTTTTTCATGAATTATTTGAACATCACATTTTTAAGGTCTGCCTCGCACTTTCATTTTATGGAAATATTTTTCTAGATGTCATACTAAAAAACTATACTGACAGAAGTTATTTCCACCATTTAACGTGAAGAAATGCTTCCAGCACATACTTGAACTTTTCCAATGGACACCCCCCCTTTTTATTTTCAAAAGAAGAGTATTGTAAATGGTGTGCTAATCTACACTGATGAGCAATACCACCATATTAGAAAAATAAATGGATGGTGTTACACAAATGTTTATGGTAGAACATTATGACAGGACTACACGGTTGGCCAGGATACCTTAACTTGAGATTCTACAGGTGTAGTATAGCATCTTGTATTTTGTGTCCTACATTTTATGTTGACAAAGCAGAAGGGAAGGTATGTGATCATATAAACACTTTTATGACATTAGAAAAAGAAAAGCAAATAATGCCATAATCCAACATACTCTTGTCTGGCACTGGTACAAAAAGTTTAACATTCTTTATTACAGGCAAGTCTAACAAAGGACCCTGGAGTGGTGACTGGAAAAATAGGTTAGAATATAAAGGGTTATTGTGGCAGTGTAGAATAATGACACTGAATATTCAGGTTTGAATAATGGAGCTAGAATTTCTAGTGTGTTAAAATGAGACCTGCTAAATTATAAACAGCACAGAAAATGAGATTTGAACACCAGGCCAGTTTATGTCTTACATTTCATAGCTTACTAGATGTTTTGAAAGAATATAATTAAAAAAAACTTAGAACATTTTAAAACATTTACATTTTTCTAACCTCTTTAAGGAGGTCTCCGGGATAACCACATTCCAAGAACATTTCCAACAATATAGCCATTTATTTGTAAAGTAAATCTGTAGAAATCACCACAGCCAGTCTTATCAGTTGGCCTTATGTGCCATAGGATAACAACTATTATACAACGATCCCCCATTAATATTCAAAAACGTGCACGCTGATTGGTCAGCGTGCACGTTGTAAATCAGAGTTATAGTAATAGAAAAAGGTCCGGTCGCCCAGACTTTTTTCATTACTATAACTCTTTTTTACAGCAGCGGAGAACATAAGATCTCCATTGCTCCACACTATCTTGCTATGTTAAACGAGGTTAACATAGCGAGACAGCTTTAAAAAAAAGCAACGGAGATTCTCCATTGCTTTTTTTAAAGTCGTCCCACTATGTTAAACTCCTTTAACATAGCAAGACTGTTTGTAAAAAGCAATGGAGATCTTGCTTTCTCTGTTGCTTTCTTCAAAACTGTCTCGCTATGATAAATGGGTTTAACATAGCGAGACAGCTTTAAAAAAAAAAAAAGCAACGGAGATTCTCAGTTACTTTTTTTAAAGCTGTCTTGCTATGTTAAACACATTTAACATAGCGAAACAGTTTGTAAAAAGCAAGGGAGGTCTTGCTTTCTCCATTGCTTTAGCCCACAGCTCTGATGTACTGCGTAGGCATACGCATGCTCAGTACATCAGAACTGCCGCAGAATACCAGACAGCTGCGGAAGGGCAGCAAGGAGGCATTATACAATGCCATTATTTAAGAAAAGTAATTATTTTTTTCTTAAATAATGTCATTGTATAATAGCAATAACCCATGCCTGGGTGTGGGTAATGCTGGATTTACCCACGGTTGTCTTTCTTTGGTCAAGAGGGCGAAGCCCTCGTGACCAAACCACACCAACAGTGGGTAAATCCAGCATTACCCACACCCAAGCATGGGTTATTGCTATATGATGTTACAAGTGAAAAATGGAAAAAATGGGTTTTCTGTTTATCATTGACAAAACAAAGTATATGGATAGAGCATTAAAATTATTTTACCAGGCTAATCTAGACACCTTCTTAAGGAGATCAGTAATGAGGTCACTAGTGGTAGGGGCACCAATTTGCCCCTTCTAGGTAGATACTTAGACAACAATAAAAATCAAATATGAGCTCTGAGCCACTAATCGACTTTGAAAAGGCAGTGAATATTGAATTTAATTTTGTTACATTCACAGAGAGATATTGTTAAAATTGGAATATGCAATATAGTTTATATATATATATATATATATATATATATATATATACACAAATAAAAAATGTATATATGTATATATATATATATATATCTATATATATATATATATATATATATATATATCTATATATATGTATATATATATATATATATATATATATATATATATATATATATATATATATATATATATATATATATATATATATATATATATATGTATATATATATATATATATATATATATATATATATATAATGTATCTATATCTATAAATATATATATATATATATATATATATATGTGTGTAGGTGCATATATGGGTCTACCTTGACCCATCAAAATTATGCTTCTTTGAAAAGTAATTAGGAAATTTTTTTAAGAAATTGCATTTATTTGAAAATGCACTTTTGTGAAAAAACAGATCAATGAAAATGGACTGAGGTTGTTCTTTTAGATCACGGCAGAGTGGAGATAAGGGAGTATACCCTTTTCCCACTGTGGTGAGATGTTGGAGTTGGACTATATTAGTAGCGCAACTGTGGGGGCTGCAGGGGGGCTTATCCCCTGCATAAATATATTTACTTTTTGTGTTTTTGTTTTACTTCAGGGTTTCGTTGGTTCATTTTTCACAAAAGTGCATTTGCAAATAAATTCACTTTCAGAGAAAATATTCATCTATATATTGGCATTGGGCACATTTACAACATTTCCAAGTGCCTCTTATAAACTCCAAATCAAATCTAGCCATGTTGTGATTACATAAAACATACATATTAAGAAAAACTGGCTCATTCTACTCACAGATGTTGATACCACAGCTACTGTGGGACAGACGCACATTTATATATAAAAACAAGAAAAATCTGAAACAAGTTTTATGTAATAGATGAGAAGGTTAACAAAAATATTCCCGAGACTTGGAATAATGGAAGGGCATGTAGTAATACAAGGGAGGGACAATCACATCTATTCACTTATAACATCTCATGTTCCTTACTCTACTACAGTTACATATATAGATTTGGTTTGTGTTACAATGACAAACAGTACTTAGAGTGTTATATTTCTGAGATACTGAAGCCTTTCTGCACATACACTGGAAAACTCTGGAGAAATATCAACACATCTGTTGCTCAATACATGACAGAATCTTGCAAATTAAATTTATTATGAGGATACAGTTTTTGGAGATGACCAAGGAATCTGGACCAAACCTAAAATACTGTGGGGGGCTGTCAACAACCCAAACATAGGGGATAGATTTTAAGCATTGCTCTTATAAACTTAATACTTTGCTAAAACAACATGATTTCTGTTAATGTGCATTTTCTGAAGGATATTAGTCAAACAATATGTAAAAAGGTCACATAGAAAAAAATTAAAAAACAAAAGAAAAATCTATCAGTGCCAAACTTTCCCATGTGTGATTCCTTAAACTTCTTGCATTAGAGGCAATATGGGATAATATGCAAATGCTTTAAGGACATCAGGTGTTTTGGCTATATCGGAATTTTGAATGTCCAGTCCAACTCTAATGTCATTTAATGACAGACAAAAATAAGAGGCAAAAATCTGGAGAGTTGAGAGGTATGCCAAGAATATATGAATTTTAATTATTTTTTTTTTAATCTTGAAGAGTAAAGTCTTGGCTCAATATTTAATCCTTTGTTTCTTTTATGTATACTATCAGTAAAAGCTCACCTGAGTGCCCATTTTTTGAGGAAAGTTAGTGTCATGTTCATTCATAAGTCACTGCTACAGTAGCCTCAGCAGTATGGTTAATACCCTAGCAGGGATATAATGAGTAGTATGGATAATACCCTAGCCAGAATATAACAGTCGGACAGTCCAAAAAAAAAAAAAAAACACCCTGGGCTCAATTCACTTACACCAGGCCACCGGTTGCATGGGCTCCAAGTAGATAAAACAAGTAGCCTGGGTGCCAAAAGCTTTCGTTTTTTTCTTGCTTCCTTTACAGACCACTTCCCCTTACAGGCTTCTGAGAACTGACAGTCAGATAAAATTGGGTAGTTAAGTTCCTTTTGGGGAAAACTTCTTCTGTGAAAGAAATGCTGATTTTTTTTTTTTGTGTATGAAAGTTTTTTGTTTTTTTTTTTAATGGCAAATGTGTATTTTACAGGACTATCTTGAGACTGGATGGTCTCAGACTATCCCTCCTTTTTTATTGTTTTTGCTTATTTCAGCATTTTGTGGAAAACCCTGTGCTTATTTTGTGGGTCTTGCTACATTTTTTTCAGACAAGTATGTTTAGGGAGTGTCATTGACCCTGATTTCAAAAGACTTGGTTTTAGTGCAGGTGACCACTTATACAGGAGCAAGCATTTCAGAATCAGTGCAGAATTACATGGAAAAAAACTCTTTTGGAATCTGGCCCATTTTGTATTTCAGTTGTGAACACTACTTCTGACAACTTATCGTCAACAAATCACTCAAGTGGAGCCAACTGGAAATCACACTCCTTTTTTAGTAGAATTTATACATAGCATATTAATCTTGTGGCTTTACTTTGAGTCCTTGCCAACACAGTGGGCTCAGTCTGTGACTCATGTGGCCATTACTTGTACCTTAGACTATCTACTCTTTTCACCAGAGTCCTCTAGTGTAGCCACTTCAACCACCATGGACCATGGGACATCCATGTCCTCTATGATTGCTCAGTTGCATTTGGTGGACATGGGAAAACCACTCTTGGATATCTCAGAGGAAGATGCATGGACTGCATCCCTGCGTAGCACAGGTAAGATTCCAGGCCCATGTGATGAAGCTCATTGCAGGAGTGTCTCCTAGGATGTTCATAGAAAGAGACAAACGGTTAAACATTTATCTCCCTTAGACTGTGTTTTGTTTCCATCGATAATGAAGAGTTTATTGGCTTGGCTCAATGTTTAGTGCATTTTTGTGAAAGAAAAAACTCTGCTCCCTCATTTTCTAGGTATTCTGTTTATCTGGAAAGGGGCATATTCTAAATTTTTATGTCCAAGAACCCGATTCTGACTCTGAAGCAAGTGTTTCCTCAGAGTCTCCTATGTAAGAATTTTCATTTTCTGAAACTATTTTTAGAATGAAGAAGATATTTCAGTGAGAAAAGACTGATAGTATTTCTTCAAAGATGATGTAATATAATTTATTAAAAGATGAATTCCCATAGCCTCTATTGCACCTTTGACAGCTTTAGGCTGTGTTATTTATATTGGTTGCAATATGCCTGACAGTTAACCTGTAACACCTGAAAAGGTAGGCAGACTTTGTAAAGCTTCTCAGTCTAACAGACTGATTATTTTTACATCCCAGAAATGGTCATGCATCTATTTCAGTGTCATATCATTATCCAACAAAAAATAGTTAATGCTAATCTCACTTCATCTGCCAAAGATGGCAAAGCTTCACAGATTTGTTATATAATTTATTCTTCTGTCCAGTTAGCCTTTATAATTCTAAATTATCAGGCTGATATGTTAAAGTCTATGCTGGCTTCTTTTGATGTTATAATGCACATTACTGTCAGTTTTCCCTCTTCAGAGAGTAATTCCTCTTTGAATTCTTTAACTTCTTCGGTTTCTCAGGTTAAGTAAACATAAGTATACTTACTCTGTTTCCTGGTCAGCAGCTTCTACTTCTGTTATGAGAAGGACTGACTGAGTGTGTACACAACTTTTGTGAAGATAACTGAAAATTTTAAATTTTTCATTTTGATATGGAGATACTGTTTGGTCCTTCTACTACTCAGATACTTATTTTTTTTAATGAAAAAAGGAAACTGATAAAGTGTGTTACTCAAATGTTTCATCCCTCCTTCGCTAAGTTTGAGAAAATGCTGCAAACATGGGCTAATTTTTTCTCAATACAAATATAAGCAGTCTCAACAAGCTTCAAGCAAGCAAGATAAAAAAAAGTGGCAGGAATGTTCAAAAGATGAGGAGGGAACCTTCCAGAAAAAAAGACAGCCCAATAACAATTACTATTGCAGCATCCCTTTTTGCTCTTCCCCTCCCTGCAAATAACTTAAACCTGTCTAGAATCTGGCTCTTCAGCTTCCTGTTTCATGTCAGTTTGTTTCAGACAAATGGTTTCTAAGAGTCATTCAAAAGCATTACAGATGGCACTGCGGCCATCCTCTTTTCCAGAGTATCCCCCTCTTTCCTCCAAATCAGACTTCCCTATTTCCCTCAGTCATCAATCAAATACTTTCTCTGGGATAGAATGACAGAGTTTTCAAGATCACTGGGGGTTTAAGCAGCAATTTTTCTGAAGCCAAAGATGGATCCCTTTTGGAGACCAAACCTATACATCAACCTCTTTGTGAAAGTTCCAAAGTTCAACATGCTGTCCCTTCAAATCCTTGTTCTCTCTTACTCCTCTTCTAATTTTCTACTAACATGGTTGAAAAATGCTTGCCACATTCAGATTGCCACAGATTTCTGAAATGTAAGGTTTTGTGTATCTGGCTTTCAGAACCAGTTTTCCGAATTACCTTTTCGGTTATCTACTACTCCAAGGAGTATTAAGTGTCCAGCTTCTGTGATAGCCCATTGCAAATGGCAGGGTACTCACATTTTTGTGTTTAGATAACTATTATATTTGGAGAATATTTCCCAAAGTGTCAGGAGTACTTTATATGGATAAGAAATTTATTTCTCAAGCTAGGATTCCAGGTCAGCATTCAAAAATTCTCCTGGGCACTTTCTTACAGGATAATGTACCTATAGTGTCTTCTGGATACTGTGAGTATTAAGTGCCATACTGAACTTTCTCTAGTAGAATTACTTCAGACATTACAAGTAACATATTTCTGTATTTCAAACCAGAAACATGTTTACAGCAACTGTATGGTGCAAGCTAGATGAGGCTTATAAGTGCTATGTTCTGAAATAAAGGAGTGATCTTGTTCTGTTCTCTGTTCCATAATGAACACAGCCTTGTTTTTGTAACTGCAAATGAAGTCATGAGATAGTACAAAGTATTAGAAGGAATTTTCCAGATACTGTTTCATGTAAAAGGCTGGAGCTGTCTGCCATGTTGTTATTCTGTTTTATACTATGAGAAATCACATTAGTCTAGCTTAGATGGGCTTCTAATCTACTTGGTTGATAAATGTTTTTCTTGAACTGCTTTATGTTTCAGTAAATTTAATGAAGACAGTAATAAGAGAAACCTCTTAAAATATACCACTATGCAGAAGGCACTCTTACCTCAAGGAAAAGTAGACATTTATCTGGAATTGTTTCTTATCTCCATTCAGCCTTAGACTTCTGCAAGTTAATAACTCAGGATTCTAGATTTTAGGTTTTTATGATTCTCATGATTCCATTTGCCAGATTACATAGGTGGAAAAAAAAATCAGTGATTCCTGAAGAGTTTGTTCCCAGCATCTTCAACCATGACATTTCAGATTTGTGTGTTGAGCTTTGTGAAAACAGTTGCTTTGGTGGAGACACCAGATATCCTTGAATCCAGGTAATATCTGTAACAGATGCAACAAATGGGTGTCTATAGTGGTAAAAGTGCAAGGTTTATGGAACAAACAGGGCACAGGAATAGTATCGCAAAAAGAAGATGATGTTATTATGTAAGCTGTTATTTTTTCTATATCATTTGTGATCTCCAGGACCACTTCAAGTGAACATAAACCACACCACAGTGATGTGGGTACACAAAGGGAGGGGGACCAAATCTGACCCTTTCTTGGACAGGCTATTGGAGGAGGTGGAGTTGTAATTTATGGAAGGAGGTTCCTCCAAGTTTCTTACCTTCATTCAGAGTTAAATGTTGTGGCAGGCAAGCTAATGAGAATTTCAGGAATTGTTCGATTTCATGGGAACTCCTCAAGCTGATCTGTTTACCTCCTTCCAAAATGGACAAATGGACAATTTTGTATGGACAAGAGGACACAGTGCTCAGAAAAACCCTTCTCAAATATGTTTCTTCATTACTTGATTTGATGAAATGTGCTGGTAAGCATTTGGCATAAAACCATTGATATAAGATTCAGTCAGTCTGAAGATCAAAAAATCTCAATAAAAATCTTTTTGTGATCTCTGGTGTTGGTCAGAGAGATGAAGAAAGATAGTCACAATAATTTCATTAATTCAAAGGTGTTTGATGGATAGCCATCCTACAACTTACTGCCTGACTTATTGCCTTTGTGATCCTCTTGATGTTTCATGGGGATTTTCCATGGGGGCGATGATCAGGACATTAAAGGAAAGAAACCTGCTGCTAAACCTAATATTAATAAATAGAAAAAAAAAAAGCTTTGCTAGTTGTTTGCCAAGGCAAACCAAGGTCCAAATGTGGTTTCTCTACCCTGGTTTTACATAATTTCTAGCCTTCCATACTCCCTAGCCTTCCATATAATTCAAACTGGTCAGTGTATGTACTATTTTTTTATACTCTACAATGATTACAGATTTTGATTTTTTTTTTTAATTTTTAAAGGCTTATATTTCAAATTTTATATAACAAACACTGATAAAAATCATTTAAAAGACAAAAATTAAAGTTTTAGTATTAACAGTAAACCTGTATTTCAGAAAACTTCAAACATATGTAAAAGGTCACCCAATCCACCAATATCAGTCAATACGCAGTCTCTGCAGAAGTAAAAAAGTAAAAGGAAAATATTCCACATTTAAAGTAAAGAACTAAATGTAAAAAATGTTGCTTCTAACAAACAAATTTTTATTTCACTGTTTCAACAATTTCCATGCCTGCTTCATCCAATGGAGGAGACACTCATGATGCCTCCAGCCAATGCCAGTTTGGAGTTTGCTTGTTCTTTTTTCTCTGCGGGGTTCCTCTTGAACAAAAAAACATGTTGTTCAGCAATGAATGGAGCTATGGGCAGCAGAACACACAATATATGGTGCCCAAAAGGGGGTATGGGCAGCAGAACAGACAATATATTATGCCCCAAAGGGGGAAGAGTTGTACATACCAACCACTTTGAGCAGCTACTGTGGTGTGCAGTAAACTCAAGATTGGAGAAAATGGATCACAAACTGTGTGCAGTGGCAAAATGGGCATGGATAGTTACTGGTGATAAGTGTGTTGAGGACCGAGCCTACTCCAACCTATGCCAGGGACCCATGCAAATGATGGGAGGGGTGTATGTGCCTTCCATAAAGCCCAGCAGCCCTGGGTCAATAAGTTACTGGCCAGCTGGTGTCTAGTTGCCCGGCCTGGGGTTACCTGGAATAGTTCTGTTGAGTGAGAGCTGGACGTAAAACCAATCAACCTGCCTAACATGAACTGAGAATTGCTACACAATGTAGGTTCACTGACAGGATGCAGCTTGAAAGTGGATGACATGATGAAATGGAGGAGGCTGAACATCCTATGTATCCAAGAGACAAGATGGAAGAGCAGTGCAGCGAAGCTGCTTGGCTTCAGATCCAGAGGCTCAGCAGGAGGACAGGCTAGTAATGGTGTGGGAATTCTGATGAGTGAGAAACTTCAAAAGGCAGTGAGGGATATCCTCACAATTAGTGGACGACTCGTGGCAGACTGTAAAGATAGGTTGAGATTATGAATCCTACCTTATGCCCTACAGCAGGGTTGTGATAGTGAGGAAGAGAGTGCATTCAGACAGCAGATGCAAGAACTACTAGATAAAGCATGACAAAGTAAAGTGGTGTTAATAATGGGCAACATGAATGCAAATATCGGGACAGACAGAACAGGATACAAGGACTGCCTGGGTCCACATGGGTGGGGCAACAGGAGTAAAGGAAAAGAGACCATTCTAGACACGGCTCAGAAAGAGAGTGCGTCACAAAATCACATACAAGAGTGACCATCATGCAACTCAGGTAGACCTGCTCCTAGTAAAGAAAAAAGACACTGGGATAGAATCAATGATTGGAAAATTATCCCCAGTGAATCAGTCAGACCACAACATAAACCACTTATTGCCACAATCACCTGCAAGAAATGGTCAGAGAAGGCTCTAAAGTCATAGAGCAGGCTGAAGACCTGGAAGGTGACTGAAGAGAATGTACAACAGTTCATGGAATTACTCAGAGCTCTAGCAATCCAAGAAGATGAGGAAATAGGTGGAGTTGAAGAATGGCAACGCCTCAAAACAGCATGTGTGAGGACTAGGGTTGACATCTTTCACTGATGCTAAAAACCAGACAAAGGACACACTCCTCAAACCTCCCATAACCAATCCCATTTCCTCCCCTCTCCCACCCACTTTTTACCTCTCATGTTACATCACTGCAATCATCATCTAAGCAACGACCACTTTCTGCATTCCTGATATCTTCATTCGGATGATTTACTATGCTTTTCTGTAAAAAATAAAAAGCATAATAAATCAGCCATTTTATCAAACTCTGATAGTCTGTTTCTTTTTTGAAACAGAATACCAAGGTTTGCACAGTGTTTTCCGGACTACTGGACAATCAGTTTGATTTACAGATAGTCTGGAAAAAAACAGATAGGTGGCAATGCTACTGAGGACTACAGAACTGATATGTGGCCGAGCCAGGTATGGAAATAAGGTACATAAGGAAAGTTTGTGGTGGAATGTAGAAATTTAGGAAGCCATAAAAAGAAAGGTGTGCAAGAAAAAGTGACAGAGAAGACGGACCAGGCTAAGACTACTGGTTGGTTAACAAAGAAGCTAAGAAAGGAATTGCAATAGCCATGAACTGGGCATCAGAGCCCCTCTACAAGCTTCTGGAAAGTGACTCAGTAGGTAACACAAAAACTACATCTGGTTTAAAGGCAAAGACAGAAAGATGAAGATAGTCAGACACCTTTCATAAAGAATGCCAGCAACAACCTGCTCACCAGTCCACAGGACATCAAAGGCAGATAGGAGTATTTCCAGCAGCTTCTGAAAGAAGAAAATCCCACAGAAGCTGAACTTCCCCAGAAACAGCCTCTGATGAGAGAAGAGGAGGAGCCCACTGTAGAAGAAGCAAAAGGAAGTCAGGGAAAGCAGCAGGCTCAGATGAGGTCACATCAGGGAAAGCAGCAGGCTCAGATGAGGTCACATCAGATATTATAAAGATGCTGTGTGAGATGGGGGAGAAATGGCTTCTGATGGTACGCATAGCAATGTAGACAAAAAGGATTGTCCCAGATGAATGGAGATTAAGCATACTTGTGCCAATGTACAAAAAAGGAGGCATTCACACCTGTGGGGAGTACAGTGGCATCAAACTCCTGTCACATTGCATGAAAGTTCTGGAGAGGGTGAATTATAAATGGATATGCAGAGGAGTAGAATGTAAAAATGGGAAATGTGCAGTTCAGATTCAGATCAGGATGCAGCACAACTGACCTGATGTTTGCTGTGAGACAGATAGTTGAGAAGAAGCTAGAGATGAGGACAAAGTCCACCTGGGCATTTCTAGACTTGTAGAAAGCATATGAAAAGGTCCCAAGAAAAATGATTTGGACAGTACTGTGGTACTTCCCAGAAACATTGATAGTAGTGCAGGTTATGTACAAGGACCCAATGACTCAAGTACAGTATTTGGCCTCAGAGGGGTTTTCAGTGGGAGTGGGTGTGCATCAGGTTTCAGCTCTGAGCCCAGTACTGTTCATACTGGTGATAGACTACATTAGCATACAGGTTGGAGGGAACAGAACAAGGTTGCTCTATGCAGATGATGCGGCATTACAAGCAGACTCTGAGCAAGAACCTCAGCAAAGTATAGAGCAGTGAAATGCAAAACTGAAGGCACATGTGATGAAATTAAGCACAGGTTTGACAGTGGTAATGGCAGCGAACTGGTGAATTCAGAATAAACTGAGAACTGAGATAGAAGGGAAGATAGTGGAACAGCTAAATAGCTTCAAATATCTGGGAGGGGTGGTTGAGATGAACAGAAGTTAGAATGAAGAGGTCAAAGCTAGAATCAGAGGGCTCACAGTCTGGCACAGAATCTCAGGTATAAGTCTATGAAAGAATGCCAAAGAAGCTGAAAATTAAGATGTTCAAGACAGTGGTGCAACTGATACTACAGTTTGGTATGGTACAGAAACCTGGGCAGTAAAGGCAGAGCAGATGAGCATGCTAGAGGTGATGGAAATGAAGTGCCTGATAAGGGTGGTAGGATGCACACTGTGGTACAGATGAAGAAATGAGGACATAAGAGCAGAGCAGAAGCCAAAGTAGCTCCAACTGCAGAAAAGATCAAATAGGTTGGTTTGGACACACACAGAAAAGCAGAAAACATTCTGGTGAAGATGATTTGGGACAGACAGGAAGAAGGTAAGAGGAAACAAAGCCATCCAGCAAAGAGGATTGTGTGAATTATTATCTGCAAATTGACCAACAGTCAGGCATGAGTGCCAAAGAAGGTGTGAGAGTGGCACTGTATCGAGAGAGATGGCGACAGTTAATACCCGAAACCCCATGTATCGAGAGAGATGGCGACAGTTAACACCCCAAACCCCATGTATCGAGAGAGATGGCGACAGTTAATACCCCAAACCCCATGTATCGAGAGAGATGGCTACAGTTAATACCCCAAACTCCATGTATCGAGAGAGATGGCGACAGTTAATACCTCAAACCCTATGTAGAAAGAGAGATAGCGACAGTTAATACCCCAAGCCCCATGTATCGAGTGAGAAACCCCATGTAGAAAGAGAGATGGCAACAGTTAATACCCCAAACCCCATGTATCGAGAGAGATGGCGACAGTTAATACCTCAAACCCCATGTAGAAAGAGAGATAGCGACAGTTAATACCCCAAACCCCATGTAGAAAGAGAGATGACGACAGTTAATACCCCAAACCCCATGTAGAAAGAGAGATGGAGACAGTTAATACCCCAAACCCCATGTAGAAAAATGGGAAAAAAGGGCTGATGATTTCAATTAAAAAATGTTGTAGCAGCTCCCCTCTGAGAGCCAGCAGGGTCTAGGCAATTGTCAGTGTCATCTATTGCCAGATCCGTCTCTGGCCTGGGTGGAGGTTGCACAAGGCTTTGAAGGACTGTCTGCCTGTTATATCCTAGGCAGGATATAACCAATATAGCTTATACTACTGCAACAGTGATTTAACTGAACATGTCCTATGATGGTAAGTTTACATACATGATAGTACTTTATCAGGTTACATAGGAAAAAACGTGAGAGCTAATGAAATTCAACACAAAATCTTGTACTTTGAAGCTCAACAATTTAACTACCACTGTGCAACTGAATATCATGTGACTGACGAATATTAGATTTTACAGGACATTAAAATAAATTCAAAGCTGTTGTGCTTAAATTTGCACTTCCATCATGAAAATGAAGTTCTTCACAATGTTATTTCATGCTGCATAATTTGTGGACCTACATGTTCACTGTTAACCTCATCAACTTGGTCTACCTCAGAAGCTTTTCCATTACCTAGTCTGATGCTTCTTTGGCTGTAGAACCACATTTGTTTAAGGATAGCATTAACTAGATTTTAGGCAGTAGGTCAGCTGGAGGACCCTGTTCTATAGCTTCATAGCTGTTGGGGAAGGCAAGATTTCTTTTCATTTGTCATGGGAAGCCCATTGTCTTTCCTCATTTCCTGGACTTTGAAAAACAGTGACATTATGGTACAACTACATCTTCCCCTATAAATGGTTACTCAAGAAAACAGTTGCTTAGTTACAACTGATCAGGAATACAACAGGCTGCTAAAAAAGGGATCATTAGTAGGGCATATAAAACATTGCATAATAAATACAAGAATCAGTCAGAGGAGGTCAGAAAAGGCTAGGAAGAGGAACTAGAAAAGCAATTTATAAGAAAACAATGTGATAACATATGGCTGGCTGCCAAGTAGGCAAGTCCAGAAGGTTTAGGAACTTTACTTCGAAGTGTTTGCATAGGTATTTGTATATTTGGGTGTGTAATGAAAAGGTAGATTTTAAAAATTCCCTAGAAAGTACTCTATCAGAAATATTGGTGAGCAAACGGCTATGTAAGGAAATGATTCTTTTCAATTAGGATACAGGATCTGAATTATCTAGACATAAGGCATTATTAAATTTAATTCTGCTGCCTGTTAAAAAAAAAACGTTAACTTTAAATTGGAAATTAAAATCTAAACAACTATTTGAGAAACTGAACATTATAAGAAAATGAAAAAAATGGAAGATGGATCTTCAGAAAAGGGATTTAGCAAATTACATAGAAAGAAATGGAAATTGTGGAACAATACATGTAATAATGTTCAGGAGGGGGAGAGAGGTTTAGGGGAAGGCAGGAATTCAGCAATTTATGTTATGTAGGAATGCGGATAGTTGCAAAGAAAATATATATGTGATGTATATTGTATTCAGATGTTAAAATGGTTTGCTTTCTTTTCTGTTGATGTATGTTTGCCTGCGTCTTAAGCAGCAATAATTTGATAAAGGTGTTTAAAATAGAATACTTGCTGCCTACAAACAAGCTGCACACAACAAAATATTTTTTACTTTTATCTGCTAACTTTGTGTTTGCACAACCATGGTAAAGTGGAAACATCCCAAGACGTCTCTCACTGCCTACATTACAGTGATATGACCTAAAAGCAAAGATGCATTCAGCCTGTCATGTTTGGGCAGTGAGAAACTGATTAACCAGCCATCTACCATGACCAGGGAAAAATACAGATATGGCTGTTTAGGGATTTCAGATTTACTTGTACAATATAATTAGCCACTCAGCTGGGGGGTCCTCAGTCCTCCTTATTTACTTGGTTACCTAATATCACAACTTTGTAAATGTGAGTCAAACAGCAGCACAATCGGATGTCAAATAGTTGCAGTAAAAGACTGGTTTCTATTTTTTTCACTCAGATAACAATTTGAGAGCATGTACTGTTAAGTGTTAAGACTTGGCTAATAGAAGTTTTGATTAACATTATATGCATTCCACTGTGCAAGGTTTTTCACTTCACAAAGTGGGCCGACTTATTAAAACAGTTTAGAGAATGGGTAAACTGTACATCAGCACCCTGACTGGAGAACGAACGTCTCCAGCAAGGTATTAGTGTACAATTAATGCAGTCTACCAGTTGACGGCAGTATATCAATATGTTACATACCTCAACTTCTTAGCACAAGGAATCTGGACAAAGCCTGTCACAAGGCCTAACACTAGGGAAACAGTTGAAATATTGCTCTTATAAACTTAGAAAGCTGCTAGAACAACTGGATTTGTGTTGGAATGCATTTTCTGAAGATATAAAGTCCAATACTCAAATGCACGTCATTATTTAGTTTTAGTAACTTTAATCACAGTGATTTGTCAAAAAAAAAAAAAAAAAAAAAACAGTCTGAGGAACAGAGCAAGATGCAAGGCAAAACTCTGACATTCTGTGAAAAATCTGTACATTTGAGAGGTATGATCTGCTGTGGAGCTTGGACAAAAAAAAAGGCCATTATTTTATGCTTGCTAAGCAGCACTTCTGCTGTTTGAGCATAAAATGTAAAAGAAAATTAAAAGAAAAGGTGTGTGTGTGTGTGTGTGTGTGTGTGAGAACATATGCATGCATGTGAGTGAGATCGATTGAGCCATTTTACACTCGTTAAGCAGTGCTTTTGTTGTTAAGTGAGTGTAAAACTAAATACAACAGAAAAAGTGTGTGTGTCTGTGTGTGTGCATGCATGCTTGTGTGTGTGAAAGTGACGTGTGTGTGTGTGTGTGTGTGAGAATGAGAGAGTGACTGACGAGTGAGAGCCATCCAACGCTGGCAGCAGCATTCAGGAGGTTTACGTACTTCTTACCTCTTAAATAAAAGGTAAAATAATGGGGAACAAAGGTTCAAATAACAGGAACATAATCTTGCTTAAAAAAAAAAAAATCACAATGCTATTTCAATAACAGGACTGGTGTTATCATGCATTTCCTGAAGTGGAAGTGTTTGTATGTGTGGGGGGGATGCATGTCTGTGTGAGAGTGGGAGAGAGTGAGAATGCCTGCAGTGTCGGGCTCATAACACCCCTGGGTATGCATTAATTACACACACAGTCAGGCATTATTGCTTGCATAGATGTACTGGTAAAAGAAAGATGTTCTTTCATGGAACACTCAGTCATTTTTTCAGCAACGTTTGTAACTCATTTAGTACTCAAATAACTACAAAAAACTTTTTTTTTTAAACAAAAATCATCACAGAGAAAACCTACTAATGGCAAAAATTAAGGACGTGAGAAAGATGCTACAGATCTCAAAAATTACTTATGTAAAAGTTTTAATAGAATCAATATAATGTATAGTATAATTAAACACTTCAGGGAAAAAACATCCGTTTTATTTGGAGAAGTGTTTAAAACGTGCAATGCCTTAAGTGTTAAGAAAAAAGCTGCACTGGTGTTAAGAATGAGAAAGTCTATACCTTTTTCAGTGTACATAAGGGTTTCTGCTTCCCTTCTACAACCCACCTCCAAATCACAAAGGCATAGTTTGTCTTTTAAAAGTAATGAAGGTTAAATTGTTTACTGCATGTCAAGATAATGAATCACAGAAGTATTGAAACATTAGTTTCTTGTTGATTAAACATAATACAGTTATTACTAACAAATTCTCCCAGTAAAGCTGGAAAGAAACATAACATCTGAAAAGAATCCATTAGCCGTTTCTTTCTGCTATAAATAGGAAGTTATCTGATTCTGGGCCACACATTTCCATCATTTCATATTTAGCAAAGTGAGTGGACTTAAGTATACAGCAGTTAAGGCCATCAGCATTGTCTGACATATAAATGGAGATTACTTTAGCTATTTTTCAGTCACTGGAGGTACTTTAGTTTTAAGGACTGATTTACATTGTGTGTTGATAGCACATCAATATACTCAGCTTGCTATTTTAACAGTTTTTCATCAGGCTGACACAGACAAGTGCATTTTCTCAAATTTATCATTTTCTGTTCCAAGACAATATATATATTTGATTTATTCATAAAGCTACTCAGTACGGATAAGGACATTGAGAGCTGATTCAAAGTTATATGAGATTAAGGTAACATTAACTTCTAGAGATAACCCATACCCAGATAAATGTAATATTTGCCTCTCCTGATTTAAATTGAAATTCATCAGAATTGCTTTTTTTTCCATAACTTTTATCTACAACTATAAGTCACTTATTTTGTCAGTAAAGGTTTTAAAGTAAATTGATGTTGAAACATTATGCATACGAATGGTATCTGGGAGTTAAATACAAGTGCTGCACTAATATCGATTTTCTATTAGGTTAGGATTTCTTCTCCATTGCATTATAAACTATTATAAATTAATCTGTCAAATAATCAGTAATAGTCTAATAGGGCTGGTTTAATAAAGATAAGGCACCTTGTCTACAGTATAATATCCAAGACTGGGTCTTGAAAGAAATTTGAAAATTGCGCAGTATTTGTACACTTGATTTCTTAACTACAGTGCAGAAAGAATAGAATTAGAGGAATAAATAGAGATGCATACCTGTTAATATTTGTAGTACAGAGGCTGAAGCAGATGGGTGCAAAAACGTAGCTTAATGATAAGACAGGAATGCTGTAATGGTGACGTACTAAATGAAAAATATCTCTTGCAAACTTTTTTTATTTTCAGTTTTACATGCTGTTGTTTAGTCATTGGCATATCTTGACCATGACCCTGTTTTCCTAGCGCAATGACAGCGCTACATGCGTCTCTGAGATGCCCAAACCAAAAAGGTCGAGTTTGTTCAATGTCTTCAAGGAAAATGCAAGTTTATTAGCAAATAAAGAGAAGATGGACAGTTCTGTTTTCTGATTCTTGAATTTAGTAAACTAGGAAAGAGAAAAGGTTGGAGAGAACATTATTAATTAAGCGAGCAAAAATGACAAGCGTACTTCAAATGCGTTTAAAACACGCTTGAGTGACTAAGCAAAACAAGATCAAATAATAAGTGAACAGAATGATTTCAGTCAATACAGGACTGAAATCTGAGCAGTTTACATGTGTCTACTCTTCTAGTGATTTGTGAAACGGGTCTTATTTCAAGATGGGAGTACATATGCTACTATTTTGTTATGTTCAAATAGTAGTTTTCAAGTGTGCAAAAAAAATGAATCAAAAATAATAGACTCCACAACCATGAATGCTAGTGTGCATTCGCTGTTGTGAGGTTGATGTTCTGCATGGAGATCGCACTACAGTGGGAATCAGGAAATGTACCCAATTCCCTCACTATATTGCGATCTTGGAGTTTATATAATTAGCAGGGGGTGTGGGGGGTGTAGGGGTGACTGCACTCCTGCAAAATATTAGCTGGACATGTCTGGCCAGTAATTTACCCTGGATAATGTCAACTATGTTGAATATGGACTTAACATTACTGCTTTTGTCTTTGTGCCTATCCATTGATTTTATTTTCAGGTATTTATTTCAAGCAAGTTATTACTTGATGGAATGCCTTTCAAGGTTTTGATAGTAAACCTATACATACACACACACACATCTATATATATATATATATATATATATATATATATATATATATATCTATATATCTATATATGTGTGTATAGAGAGAGAGAGTTAGTACAACAAAACGAGTGCACGAACTGGAAAGGCGGTGCACAGGCCAAAATAATGCAGTATACATAAAATCGAACCAGCACTCAAGAAAATAGAAGCTGTTCTCTTTATTAATCCAAAATGGCTTAAAATCATCCAGGCAAGACAAAATTCCACCTGAAGTCAGCAACTACAAACCAAGCAACAAGCAGACACAGGATCAAACAGACCAGTGTTGCTCTCCTCCATTCAAACACAGAATAGCACTGCATATTAGTGACATTAATTGTAAATGCACTATTAGTGCACTGTTCAAACATCTTTTAGAGCATCCAGGGGCACATTTTATTTTTGTGGGTATTGACTGTGTGAAGGGTGAGTTATCAGCTAATACATATCAAATTTTGGACAAGGAAAGAATGTGAATTATTAAGCTAGGATGTTTATATAAACCTGGCCTAAATGAAACATTTTAATTGATTTGCATTTTCGATTTGTATATGTTATATTGGTGTTTGGCACTTTACGAAATGTTTTATATTGTTTGATCTTGATATTTTGTTAGATCACTTCCTGTATACATGGAAGAAGCCATGGGGTGAAACCGGTCTGTTTGATCCTGTGTCAACTTGTTGGTTACCAGATGGTTGGACGTTGCTGACTTCAGGTGGAATTGTCTTGCCTGGATGATTTTTACGCCATTTTGGATTAAGAAAGAAAATTCTATACACCTAACAATAGGAGGGGATGTTAGGACCAAAACTGAATGTGTGGAAATAAATTGGATGCATTTGTTTGGAGCCAATGAAGGTAAGGGGTTAAATGAAGTTATCCCAATTAAGCCAATTTTTAATTCACATGCTCTCAGGCATTACGGTATGAATTTAATCTGGTGTAATGTTTTGTACTGGATCGGATTAAGTACCTTTGTGTATGAAAGCGCTCATCTTGTTTTGACAGTCTTTTGTTTTTATATTTTTATTAAAAGTGCTTGTACTGCTCTGCCTAGCCAGCTTTTTCTTTCACTTTTATGTATGTTACAGATATTATATATGGGTCTAGGACACATGCTCGACTAGCATATGTCTTAATCACAAAACATCAAACACACATACAAGAAAGCACAACATCGAAAAGCGCTTCTGTGCATGTGTAGTTCAAAAAAAAATCTACGTTTCTGCAGGGGGGCTTCACCCCCCACACCCCACCTACTTTATTATTCTCACTCTGAGATTGAACTACAGTGGGGAAAAGGGAATTTTCCCTTACCCGCACTGTAGTCCAATCTACAAAACAGGCACACATACACAGAAGCGCTTGTCGATGTTAAGCGCTTTCGTGTATGTGTTCGATGTTCTGTGATTTGGACATATGCTAGTCGAGCATGTGTCCGGATCCCATATATATAACATTTCACAAAAGTCTTATACTTTGTTTAAAATGAATAGAGAGTTTATCAGTAAATCACTACCCATGTGTTCATTGTCTGGATACTTAAATTTTATATTTTTGTGATGATCTTTCTGTGAAGAATGTCACCTGATAAAGCCTGAAACCACATAGAGAAGCTCATGTCTCTCTGCAATGTATTGGCCCATTGTGACCATGATTTTTTATTTATTTTTTTTTATTAATTCTGCCCCCAACCCTTGCTGTTATCCTCACCCTGCAACCTTGGGTGCTCCTCAGACTATACTAAACTATCCAATCATTTCCATCTGCCTAAGGAAGATGTCCCTGGACTGCCTACACCCAAAACAACCTACAGCATAGTTTAAAGTGTGTTTTTCCTCAGAAAGGAGTCAGCGTGTATGTAGATCTACTTGTTTCTACTTATTTTTAATTTGTGTTTTAATGCTTATGTATTCGCAGCGTACACGATAGCAGCCGACTGCAGTCCGTAGCCATCCTTACCTCCCCTTCTTGATTTAACAATTTCGAGCTGACATCTCACAGAATAATTGCATCACTATAATATTTCACCACTAGGTGGTAGCATTTACCCACAATTGATAGCCATACCCCATATTTCAGCCTTATTTATTTGAACTCCTCGCCCTTGCAGTTCTATATTTTATATAATTGGATTACTTTATTCTCCGTTCCTGGACAGATGTTTATTACCCCACCAAACAGAAATTCACTTACCTAGCATATAGCTGTTGAACTATTCCAGTCCCAAGGGGCCAACTCACTGATTGTTTTTCGTGGGACTTTCACTCCTCTCAGCTCATCCCACTCTGTTCGCCCTTTGGCCTCACTCTGTTCCCCTACCCTTCCCCCAAATCTCACCCACCTCCACTACCTGTACATTTATAGCCAGACAAAGACCTCACAACCCCCCTTCCAATCGCACAAAACCTCTTATCATACCCCACCCACTTCCAACCTCGTTAATACTCCACCACTCAAACACAACACCCTCCATCCCTTCATCCACTGTTATAACAACTAGACTAATAATCTCTCTAACATGCTATCTTTCATATCTCCCACTCACATTCCACATTCACATACTAAATTCTGACCCCAGCTTGCACACTCATTTGCCCTGAACTCTTTCCTTCCAACCCAACCATTCTTTTCAAACCCACACTTCTCCATACCCCACCCTCCCTATACTCAAATCTCAGTAGTCATACTAAAAAATCTCTACCCCTACATAACCCAAAACCCCTAGCCCCATCACACCACATCATACAATTCCTCCACCACATCTCTCTCACTCTTCAGCGACATCCACCCAAACCTTTGCCCCAACCCCAGCACAAGTGTCATAAACCACACCACTAAACCCCAAAAACTTAAGTCCATTCAGTTTACCACACAATGCACAAAGCCTTAGAAACAAAATCCCAAACCTTCATGCCTGGCTCTCCCATAACCGTCATCTCTGAGACCTGGCTTAAACCCTCCATAAAAGAACGAAATTCTCCCACCAGGCTACCACATCCTATGCAATGACAGAACTAACAAAAAAGAAGGTGGTGTAGGTTTCATCTACCCCTCCTTCCATACATAAACTCGTTACACCAACCACATCCCAATATTTGCCAATGCAAAATTACAATAGGTCTATTAAAAATGAACTACAAGTCTATATGCATAGCAGCCATCTATATTCCTCCCAGGTAATAATATCAAGACACTTGAAGAAATCCTCTCCTAGTTTTCCTCTGACATCAAAAATGAAACCTGTATCCTCGGTGACTAACATTAACTGGGCCTCTTTTAACCCTGCAACCATCCCTTCCCTCACAATCAATCCGTACAATTTCTCCAAACTAATAAATTCTCCAACCAGACCAAATAAAGAAGGTACCTCCGGTACCATCATAGACTGGAACCTAACTACTCACCCCAACCTCATCTCTAATGCCGGAATACTACCAGACCCTTTCAGTGACCACCTACCAGCCTTCGCCTGTTGTCTCCCTCCCCTCTGTAAAGCCATCATCACTACACACTCAAATCTGCAACTTCTCCTCTTTCAACACTCAAACCTTCTCAGAATGTCTATAGCACACTAACTGGACCCCTCTAAAAACACTTCTAGTAGATAGTGCTGTATCTTATTTCAGCCAATCATTCCTTACCCTTCTAAACCAGCAAGCCCCCTCTAAGGACCAAACACAAAATCCAATCCCTGCCCCTGGCTATCAAAGGAAACTAAACTTGTCATGCACCAGCGTGACAAAAATGGAAACAAAAACAAAAAAAACTTTCAACTCCCTACTAGAATTTAAACAACTTAGGACCACCACAAAAAAACTAACAAAATTACTGCAAAGCCTACTACTACAAACTCCAATCCATGCACTCATCCAACCCAAAAACGTTCTGCAACTCCATCTCCTCCATTCTCCACCCTGGTAATAAAGATAACCCCTGTCCAGACCTCAACTTCAGTGACATAGGAACTGCCACCCAATTTAATACATTGTCCATAGATTGTATCACAAATCTATCCTTCACTTTCCCACACACACCCTCCAACTCCTGTCCCTCTAGCCTTCCTCACTCCCTCAACCACCCACCTCCCTCCTCTCCTTTAAGCCTCTCAATGATCTCCGCAAGTACAATAAAAACTCTTCTCCTCAAACCAAGACCATGTCGCAACGCATCAGACAATTTACACTGTACCTTCCTCAAACTATCAGCAGAAAGCATTGCCTACCCCATCTCTATTCTTATAAGCAGATCCATACAAGAATCCTACGTCCCTAAAACTTGACACCATGCTTTCATCATACCACTCCACAAAGGCGGTAAAAACAGACACCGCCAACTTTAGACCCATTGCTATACTCTCTCCTCTTTCTAAAATACTAGAAAAACTATCCATGCACAACTGATGCCTTACCTAACCCCTAAACAACCTCCTCGCCCTCACTCAACACAGCTTCCGCCCTGGCCACAGTACCATGTCAGCCCTCCACTCCTATCTTGAAACCATCAAAGTGCATGACAGTGGCAAATTTTTATGTACATTATTTTTAGATCTCTCTAAGGCATTCAACACCATCTCCCAGCTCTCCACCCTACGTCTCTCTACTACCACCATAGCCTGGTTCTCCAGCTACCTCTCCAAATGTCAACAAGCTGTCCAATGGAAAACAAACTCTCCCTTCCTACCTAGACCCACAGGGGTGCTCAAGGCCCCATTCTGGACCCTCTACTTGAACATGTTTATAAATAACTTCCACTACTCCATTCCCAAATCCTCAGTCATCCAGTATGTAGAGGATTCAACCATAGTACGCTCATCCTCCTGCCCCTCCAAACTGCTACTAAAAACCCAACTATCCTTCTCCAAAACAGAAACCTGAATGCAATCCAGCCACCTAGCTCTAAACTCTAATAAAACAAAACTAATGATCTTTACCCCTTCCAGAAACTCCAAGATAGACAAACACTCATTTTACATACGTAGCCAAACCACCACCTTAGAAATTGTTCCCTATACCAAGCTACTATGCATAATCATTGATGAAGACCTAAAATTCGATACCCATATTTACACCTCAATCAAAAAAAAACACAAAAAAATCAGTTGCCTCTACCGACACGACCGCTACCTCACTCCCCATACCCGACAAATTCAAGCATCCACCTTCCTTCTCCCCTCCCTTATGTATGGTGCTCCCCTGTTCACCAATCTCCAACTTGGCCTACAATCCAAACTGGAATCCTGTTACAATAAAATATGTAGATTTGCAACTAATGCAAAAAGTTCATCCCATCACTACCACTTCCTAGACACCCTCAAATGGCTCGAACATCCCAACTACTTGAAATACCTCCAACTTACAACTGCCCACAAGCTCATCTTCAAACCTGCAACTGTTCCTCTCTTGCTACAGCCTTAAAACCCTGCATGCCAAACCACTCCCTCAGATCCGAAAACCAAAATCTCTTACAAGCTTACAAACCTTCACACCCCCCCTGGCCAACTACTACTATCCTGTTCCATAGCAAAACAGTGGAATTCTCTTCCCTCCATGCTACGCAATCTAACCATAATAACTTCGAATCTCCCCTGTTCTCCCACTTATCTAAATGGGAATGCTCCTGTCATGCTCCAACTTAAACACCCCTCTACCCTACTGTAGCCATAACTTGTATCCTATACTCCCACTATGGAAATCCACTCCCTACCAATGACATACTGTTGTCCCAGTAAATGCATACTGTACTACTGTTCCAGTAAATGTATACTGTACTACTGTTCCAGTAAATGTATACTGTACTACTGTTCCAGTAAATGTATACTGCTCTACTGTTCCAGTAAATGTATACTGTTCTACTGTTCCAGTAAATGTATACTGTACTACTGTTCCAGTAAATGTATACTGTACTACTGTTCCAGTAAATGTATACTGTACTACTGTTCCAGTAAATGTATACTGTACTACTGTTCCAGTAAATGTATACTGTTCTACTGTTCCAGTAAATGTATACTGTTCTACTGTTCCAGTAAATGTATACTGTTCTACTGTTCCAGTAAATGTATACTGTTCTACTGTTCCAGTAAATGTATACTGTTCTACTGTTCCAGTAAATGTATACTGTTCTACTGTTCCAGTAAATGTATACTGTACTACTGTTCCAGTAAATGTATACTGTACTACTGTTCCAGTAAATGTATACTGTTCTACTGTTCCAGTAAATGTATACTTTCTCAATGCTCAAGGTATACGACAGTACACTAACCTTGATGTACTACCATCCACAGTACCACTAGGCCTTCTCTAACTCTCAAGGAGTACCTAACTTACTAGGTCCAATAACGTTATGTTGAATATTTCCATCTTTTTGTCTTCCAGTACAAAAATGCTTCTTTCTCATTGCTCAATGTGGCAGTTCACCACCTATATTCTATCACTACTTACAGTACCAGTAGGCTTTCTCAATCTCTCAAAGTGTACCTAAATTACCTATACTATGTATAGTGCCAGTATGTATTTCTCATCTCTCAAAGTGTACCTAAATTACTATGTTCAATAACTATAGGTTTGTATATTTTACACACTGTATATTTTCAATAACGTGTATCTTGCAAAAATGTTGATACTGCATGAATTTTGCCTGGAGCTTTTCAACCTGGGCTTCCACTGAAAATGGGCTTTTCTTGGCCCAGTGGACTTCTCCGGTCATGAAACTGAAATAAAATAAATAAATAAATGATACTCTCTGCCAGTTGCTCTGCTGGGGACAGAAATATCTCGCAGGTAATTGTAGATGTCACTCAATTAGAATCAGGAGGTATGTGTGAGCTACATTTCCCTGTGGATAAAGTCTGTATAGCATTCACCATCCATGATTTGGAGAGACTCCACATCTCAGAGAACCACAGCAGCAATTATGCAGGCATCAGCCTTGTGGGACCTATACTAGATCCTTAGCTAGATGTTGTAACATTATTTTACATTTGTTAACCGGTGGTGTTTGACTGAGCTGAAAAGGCCCTTTTTCAGCAGAGGCCCAGGAAGAAAAGCTCCACAAAGAAAAATTACAAAAACATTTAGTTATTTAGACATGGTTAGTATACACACAAATTACAGGAGACATGTTTTTACAGTGGTATGCGGCACATAAACAGTTACAGTGGAGAGAACAAACAAAAAAATATTAATTTTAAAAATAAAGGTAATTAATAGATTTGTGGTGTACAGCTGAAATTTGGAACATAGGTAGAATACATACATAGTACACAGGTTCAGTAGATACATTGTAGATTAGCTAGTGTTCGTGAGTAAGACTGAAAACTATTATCAAGTGCTCTAGATTTTGTATGTATGTGTTATCCGCTTTCACTATGGTGAGTATATACTGTTTACACAGACAGCCGAGAATGGAGCTAGCTAGCTAGCACTATACAGACATTTTGTAACACATTTCCATGAGATCTTTGGGCAAATGACTGTTCCCACATCAGCATTAGTCATAATGGCTTGCATTAAATTGTCAGGTGGTAGGCAGTGCACAGGATATAATAAAGGGAACGCTACAGAATCCTGAAAGCCCAAAATCCTGAAAACACACAGGATACCAACAGTTACTATATTCCAGCACAAGTACATACAGAAACACAAACCATATTACTCTTCTCCAAGTAGAAGGAGGGGGGCAAGCCCCGCTGCACCCCCCATGTGGGGGTTGTGCCCCCACACCCCCTGCTAATTAACTATATCAACTCCAAGATTGCGCTTTAAGCTTTAGCACCAAAATTAAGTTTCAAAAGGAAGGGTTTAGTTTGCTAAACTGTAATTTGTTCAAGGCTGGTGCACAGGAAGGCAACGGCTTCAAGGCTGCCGAGGACAGGTCATCCTGTATACTTGTGGTTTGGTGATGAGGGGAAGTTATGTCCTTTAGCATGGACTGAAGATGGTTTCTACTGGCAAAGGGGATGTTTGTGAGTGGTATAGTGATGACTGATGGTGTGTTTAGTCTGCTTGCCATTGGTTTCATTTCTTTCATGAAGAGATTACTAGCTTCTGTTCTTAGATTTAAAATTTAGGTGAAACTGGTTATTCAGATATCCCATTTCCAAGCATTGCCTGTTTTCCACATTTTATCTTTAATGCCATTGTTAAGCCATCGCCAAACTTGTGCCATTACCCTTGCTTTTGCAAGACGGAATACTGTACCCTGTATTATAAGTTTAAACAATAAGAATTGCAAAGGAGCAGAGGGAGGCATCAGCCACGAGAGAGAGGACCAGTCTACTGCACTGAGTAGCTTATTCAGGTGAAGTGGTTTAGCATCAAGAAAGGAGCTTCCCTGACTGTCTTTAGTGGTTTGTGTATGGAAAGAACTGTATACTACTGGTAAGTGGTCACTGACAGCATTTGCGAAAATTTTAATGAGGAGGCATCTGTGCTGCACATCTGTGATATGTCCAGAGTGGTGCTTTTACCTGTTTTTAGATCAAGACACCTTGCTACCTGTTTGTCAGTAATGCAATGTTTCTTAGTAATTATTCATGTAACTATGTATTGTTGGAGCTTTTCTCCCCGGGCCTCCACTGAAAATGGGCTCCCAGAGCCCAGTGGACCTCCCCAGTCATCAAACTGGAATAAATAAATGAGTGGGTACTGCAATAATTGGATACGGTTGAAATGCTGCAACATCTTTTTAAGTTGGGGTTGCATCTTTCCTCGTGACATTTACAGTGAAGTCACATAAAATGATATCGCTTTGGACACCACTGGGATACATGCTTTGTATAGTAACATGCATTGCTAAGATGTAAAAGGTAAGGAAAAATGCACTAATGCAATCAGATGTGTACAGATAAAGATTATGATGTGAGAGCACCTAACTTGGACTAATCATTGGTAGCTATAGATTTAGATACATCCTTCATAATAGTGGATATATTCTTAGCAGAGATACAATTTCACGATGTTATTTCTCGTCTTTTATCACTGTAGATGAAGTAATTGTCCTAAAGGTAAGAGGGGAAGTAGTCTTTAAACCAGGTCACTGAAATACGTAAAATGTCTGGGTTTTCAGACAGCAGCTAAACCTCAGAGTTAGTTGATTTATTGTTAGACTACAAGTATTTAGACATGCGTCTTTAAGGCCTTTATTTCCAAAGCCGTTTGATACACTGTTACTTAATTGAGAGTAGTGCTGAGGAGATCAAGTTATTGTCTGAATGTTACCAGAATGAGAAACTTGTCATAGCAGATAGTCCAGTTTAGATAGAGGGTAAATTTTTAGGAGTCTTTTGTATGAAAAAAGGTTGTCCAAGAAATTGTGTATTACTAACATAAGTAAAGACTATTTTTATATCCTTTCAATAGTTGAGGTACTCTTATTTGCATATAGTAAGAAGGGTTTTGGTTTGTGGCATTAAGTTGTGGGTAATGTAGAGAAATAGTATTGGAAATTAAGCAACAGAAAGTTAACTTGGATATTAATAATCATACAGAGGCATTGTTTTAAGTTTGCATTTTGGCAGCCTGGATTTAATAAATAATGACTTTACAAGAGTTTGGTGGGGAGTGCAGTGTGAGTAGTAGTAGAAGCATACTACTTATTAAGCTTGTAGGCCTGTATCCCCACATAAAACCCGGGTAAAGATATAATATAAAGAATGTTATTAGGACTGTAAGCACAGTTTGGGATTAGTGATTAATATAACTGAAAAGATGGGAAGTGGGTAAATGTGAAAACGAAATAGTTGTTTGAAGAAAGCTACAGTAATTATTATGGACCACATTTTGAGAAGGCTACAGGCTAATGCCAGTAGAATTTGTTTTGACATTAAGTGCTGCAGTGCCAGCCAGGCTCCAAGAGGGGAAGCACTGACAGAAGCTGTGATCCTTGACTCAGACAAAATGTGTTTAGCAAGCTGGTTGCAATAAGGGATAGAACTCTAAACCAGAAGATAGCTAATGAATAAAACTTAGAATTGAGGGCTAGTTGTAAGAGGATAGCATTAAATCATACACAGTCACCTTGCTACATAGGCTAAAGGAGCAGCCTGTCTGACACATGGGCTGTGAGGAGGACATAATTATAGTTAAGAAGTTAAGATCCTATCTGCCACTTAGGCCCTACCGCAGAGTTCAGAGAACAGCTTACCTGTCACCTAGGAATCCCTCCCAAATGTCCAGATTTTCACAGTGTCCAGATTTTTCCTCATTTTTGGTCACCTCCTCATAAAATTTGTGATCTTCATACCAATCACAACAGAATGACATCAGCAAATAATGGCAGACAATCTAGTTTCAGACTTCCTATACCATAGAAAATGCATGTTAATGAAAAACCTATTCTGATAACTTTATAAATTTATAAGAATACTTACAATTTATCCCCAGCTTTGGGCCTTTGTTCCCCCATTATTTTTGGCTTTGTCCAGATTTCTTCTGCCTTGGGATTGAGATGCATGCACCTAGGCTATGCATAAGTAGAGCTTTGTACTGAATTGCTAGTAATCTGTGGGTTGCAGTGAAAGTATTTAACTGTGAAAGTGTGAAGGGACACTACTGTTGGGAATTGTTAATATATTCCTTAGACTGTATGACACTGAATATAGAAGTAGTTATTTATTTTTTTATTTGTTTCATAGAATACTGTGGTATCTCTCCCTCTGCAGTAAGTGGGGGCTATTGTGCTTCACTTCATTGATATTCGGTGTTAAACTCTTAGCCTAGAGGGTTTCTCTGTATTTATAAGTGTTAGCCACATATATTTGAATTTATTACTGCTCAATATCTGCTGCATACCTACAATCAACTGCATTACTAGCGGAGTTAAGTACAAAGTTGCAGTGTTAAAGATTGTACGGCATTTTATTTTTGCCTATTTAATTGTTTCATTGAATATTGTGGTCTGTCTCTCTCTGTAGTTATTTTTCTATTTAATTGTTTAATAGAATACTGTGGTTTGTCTCTCTCTGTTTTAGTTTCTCACCCTCCCTCCCTGTCCTTGTTCTGGTATTAATCTTGGTGGCTTTGAAATTGTCCGCCCCTCCTGTAAATTTGTTTGAACACTCCTCTTGAGTCTATCCCATTTGCTCGCTCAACCGAGTACAGTGAGATCATATCACTCCTACCAGTCCCATCTGTTCAGCTCTATCCCAGCTCTATTCCAGTCTAGTGTCACTAGCTCATTCTAGCTAATACAGAGAGAGAATTTGTGAAGGGCAAGCCATTTAGGTCCTTAATTTTGAATTATCTTCTTTCTCCTTTCCAAAAAAAAAAAAATTCTAAGCTTGTTTCCTGCTTTTCCTGTAACTAGTCTAGTCCAGATTTGTTGTATCCAGGACTGTTTGTAAGCTTCTGAGCCCCCCCAAGCCTTTCCGTGTTGGAGCAAAGGCTTCCAGCTCATCAGTGGGAGTGGCAAGCACTATGTAGCCTATCACAAGATCCAGGAACAGATTTAGTTTTAGCACTTGAATTTTCTTATTCATGCTCAACACTTGTTCAGAACTTGTTGTTAGGACTAAATAAGCTACAAATTACTACAGCACCCAGCCTTCCTCTTTACCTTGAGGAAAACAGTTTCTGTACTTACTTTCCTCACTTGCTTAGAGAAAAACAGCTCTTATACTCTTTTTCCTCACGTGTCTAGAGGAAAGTAGTTTTTTATTCAGGCATGTACAAGGGGTCAGCTCCCAGTGTTCTCTCCTGTTTATCTGATGAATCTGGTCATCTTGGGGCAATGTAGCAATTGCCTCATGTACACAGACAACCCTCTCCTCCTACCACCCAACACCGCAACCTGTGAGAGATGCACTTGTCTAGCCAGAATGGAGGTAAAGCTCTCTCCAACCAAGACTAAACTTGACAGTCAAGAGGAGAAGGTAAACACTTGCAGCCCACCACACTCATCACATAGTCCCACTAAATCTACACCACCATAATCCACACAGAAATACAAACATTTGTGGAGGCTCTCAATAATAATCTGCTGAAGCAAGAGAGACCTCCTAAGCAGAAACGCAAGCAACCTCCACCCCCTAACACAACTCAAATGACACAGCCCACAGACACAGTGTGCCAATAAACCACAGCCCATAAGGCAAAATGACGCACCCAACACACTAGTCATAGGTGAGACTATAGTCAGGCACACTGATTTCCCACTCACCAGGCTAAACAAAAAGAAGGTTGCTGTCAGCTGCCTGTCGGGTGCCAGGATTCGCCACATAACCCACTCACTCTGGTCACTCCATAAGTACAAATATGACTCTGTCATTGTCCATGTTGGTGTGAATGACCTGCTGTCATTGTCCATGTTGGTGTGAATGACCTGCTGTCATTGTCCATGTTGGTGTGAATGACCTGAGACTACCTCCCTGAAGTACATGAAGAGACATGGAAGAGATCTCAGATCTTGTAGCCCAGGCAGGTATGACCCTAGCCCTGAGTAGCATCCTGCCATTGCCTAGAATGATACCACAGTGCAAGGACAAAATGATTGACTTCAACAATTGGCTAAGCTTCTGGTGTCATTCTAAGGGGATCCAGTATCTGTCTGCCTGGGACGACATGATCGACAGACCACGATGCTTTGCCAGAGAAGGTCTGCACCTGTTACCCCAGGGATTCCAGATACTGGCTAAGGGTCTTGTCGTCCCTATAGTGCCTTTTTTAGGCAAGGTTCAAATGACAAATTCACCACTGTAACAGGAACATGCAAGCAAAAACTGAGGGTAATGCTACTCAATGCTAGAAGTCAATCTCAAAATGCACTCACTCAAGGCACTCCTTAAAATGGAGAACATCGATATCTGCAGTGACTGAGACCTGGTTCAAGGATCTAGAGAGCACCCCTGCATTACCAGGCTACAACTCATACCACACTTTTTGGCCATCTAACCTGGACCAGAACACCAAAGGCGGAGGTGTATCCATAGTCATTAAGGATATATACATCTTGAGGCTAGGTGCACAGCATAATGCATCCGAGGTTATCCAAGTGCAACTAACTCTGGGCAAAACTGCAATCCAAATTGTAGCTTGCTACAGATCCCCCACCATACTTCAGGATTCCCACTCCTCTTTTCTTGATATACTGGAAAATATTAGGGTTCAACCAAACAACCTAATAATGGGCGATTTCAACTTTATTAGTAGTGGACCTGCTTTCATTTCTATCAGATAGCTCCCATCAAACTATATATTGGTATTTTTGTATGATCTGGGGTTTCATTTGGCGAACAGCTCTGCAGCTATATGAAATCTGTTGATTTGTGGTATTATAGTAAATTATATTATTGAATATATCCTCTAGATCAGTTGTTACAGCACACAAGTAGCATAACTGTGTATATGAAGGTCAGAGGCTGATATGGTCCATGGTTAATTTAATTTGGACTCATCTCAGTTATTTGGTTGACTTTTTATGCGTGGACTTGTACAGATATGTTTTTGCAAACATCATATATTGTCTAATATCATGTTTACTCAGAAGTGAGATACTGAGGAGATATTATATTCTGTGGCTGTTATTGTCCAGTGCAGTTGCTTTAGATTCATCTGAGCCTTGGCTGACTGGACGCAGCAATAATCTAGACCAACATCTTATTTGGATCATTGACCATAAAAGTTACTGAACTGACTGTACTGATATTGAGGTGTATTCATTTATTAACTAGTAATTGGTCGCTATAGGTATACCACCTCATTTGATTTTGGTATTGCTGCAGGGCAGGGAGGCATTTAGTATTTAATATGGATATCAATAGCTTACTTAAGGGTTTAGCCTCGGATCATAATGATCTGGTGGTATTTGGTTTGTATGGGGATCATCCAGGTGGAAATGTTGGGACTTCACCACCCATTGACAATTCACGATCAACACAGTTTTTAAAATTAAGTAAGAGCATGAAGTCGTTACTTAGCAACGTATGGCACCTATGATTATTTAAGGCATATATACTAAAAGATATTATGCCCAGAGGTTTGACAGTTAGGGTTCAGCCCTTAGTAACCGTGATGATTTGTTGCTGAAGGTTTGAAGTGAGGCACAACACAAGGCCACCATGAGCTTTGTTGAGATCTTGGCGGGGCACTATGAGAGAACTATAGATCAAGAATGGTCAGAGATTACATTGTTGTTTGACTCCATTAAACAGTTTGAGGGACAACACCACTATATATACCATTTGAAAAAAACTTAGCCAAGAATTATTAACCCTTGAGGAACAACTTAAAGAAAAAACAAATTCTCAAGGGATTTATCAGATTATGCAAGTGGGGACCCCTTTTTTAGAAACCAAGTCAAACAGGTTAGATTTGAACAGTCACCAAAAAATGTACCTAGGAAGAAGCATCCTTGTTCTATTTTGAAGAAATCTATTACATATGATACTTCAGCAGAGGATTCGTCCTCAGCCATTGAGTCGGATATGCATGGCATCACAGGTTCACCCATAGCTAAAAGGAATAACATCATCCCTTTAGATACACACAAAAGAGGGGAGGAAGAAAACAGACTAGGTGCACAACATGGAGGGTCTATTACGCATGTTTGCACAGAAGTGAAAAATACCTATGTTTTGAATATTTCCTCTTGTACTCTGTCTACTACACATATTGATATACTTAATAAATGGTTAACCTTTATACCTGTTTTTTATGTTTCTGAGGATGATTTTGCTAATGATGTTATAACATTTTGAAGGTCTTTGAACTTACGTTTATTTTTTTCAGGACAAAGAATCAATTGCTTCTCAAGATGAATTTCGTTATCACAAATCCACATTTCAACCTCCTATGATCCCAATGTGCTGTTGTTCCAAAAAAGAGTTCTTTTGATTTTAGGGAACATTATGTTGGTACACAAAGAACTGGCTCAAAATCATGAGTTGGTTATTTTGTCTGCTGATAAAGGAGGGATGGTGGTGATTCAAGATTGGGCTAAATATAACATGGAAGCCTTGCGGCAGTTAAATAATGCACGTTATTATACTTGTTTGCCTCTTGATCCTACCCCCTCTTTTAAAAAATAGATGATTTTTTAGTTTTGGCTAAACAGGAAGGCATCATCTCCAAAAATACATTGTACCATCTAACTGCTCAAGATACAGTTCCACAGTACATTTATTTTTTGCCAAAGATACATAAGAATTTACACAATCCCCTAGGAAGACCAATAGTGTCTGGCAGGGGTTCTTTGACTGAACCATTGTCACAGTTTCTGACAAATTATCTGAAACCTTTGTTAAAGTTGATACGCTCTAGAATTCAAGATACTACTGAATTCTTGCAGATTTCTGATTCCCAACTTGAACCGAGTTGGTTACTATGTAGCTTAGATGAGACGGCTCTCTATAACAGCATCCCACATTGGGCTGGCATTGAGGCCCTAAAATATTGGCTTGATAGATCAGAGCTATATCCACCTGGTTTCAATACGTTATTAATTGGATTAACTGAACATGTCCTCAGCAAAAATGTTTTCCTTTATAGGGATTCTTTTTATTTACAGATTAAAGGCACGGCAATGGGAGCGTCTTTTGTCCCTATTTATGCAGACTTATTTATGGCCTATGCAGAAGAGCAACTTGTATATGACAATTCTTACATTTTTCTTGAGGACATGGACATATGGAGGTGTTACTTAGATGATTGCTGGTTGGTATGGAGGGCGGACTCAGAATATCTTCATGAGTTTGTGAATTATCTCAATGAAAATAGATGGGGAATTCAATTTACAGTTAATTATAACTGTGATCAGATTACTTTTCTTGATGTTCTCATAACCAGACAATCAGATAACACCCTGAAATCTGAAGTTTACCATAAATATCCCCAGTAAAATTCGTTCCTCCATGCCACCAGCTATCATCCGCCACATATTTGTAAGAATATTCCCAAATCTCAGTATATGAGAATAAAACGTATTTGCTCAGATGACAGCTCCTATTATACTTACAGGGATGATTTAACCACCCGGTTCATAGATAGAGTTAAAAGTTGGGACAGGTTTTACATGCCAGGAACAGGGTTAATTCTTTACAGAATGAGGGGCTACTTGAATATCAGACAAGGGTTCCTGACCCAAACCCAGTAATATGGCTGGTCACTACATATGGACGTAATACTGCGAGACTAGTCAATAGTGTACAACGGAACTGGAATATACTCATGGCAGATAAATTAACTACAATTTTGGGAGACAGATGTCTATTTTCATATAGAGAAGGTAGAAATTTGGGGTCCATCTTTAGTCATTATAAAAGGGGACACTGTTCATTGAACCCGGCAATACAATTAACCCTTCTAGGGGACCACATAAAGGGATGTTTCCCTTGTGGACATTGTGTATATTGCCCCAAAATGAACAAAACAACTAGTTTCAGCAGCAAAAATACAAGTATGGTCTACACTATTTCCTTTTTTGGGAACTGCCAATCAGACTGAGTTATCTTGTCACATGTGGCTGCTCTGCTTTTTATGTAGGGCAAACCTCTAGGTCAGTAAAATTCAGAATAGCTGAACACCTAAGTGATATAAGACACAAGCGTCTCACTAATGCCCTATATAAACACATGATTAAACATCCCAGAGCCAATTTCCATTTTACCATTATTGACCAAATTAAAGGCAACAGATCTAAGACTGAGGGTTGGCATCAAATTTTGACTCAGATGGAGGAAAAAATGGATTATTAAATTAGGTTGTTTATTCCCTCCTGGATTGAATGAGCACCTTTAAGTGATTTGGTGAGTCATAGGATCTTTGATTGCCACAGATAGAGGGAATTTCTTTGATTTTTGTCTTCTGCACTGAAAAAGGCTGCATTGTATTGGCCTAAACCGGTCTGGATTTTTTTCTCTCTATGGAATGTGCTTTTTGCACAGATATGGAATAAATAATATTTAATTTCTGCATCATTGTCAGCTGGTCAATGCTGTTTTTGAATACTATTTTGTGACCTGGCAGTTGCCTTACTTGAAGGGGCTGCTGTTCCTAGATTTCAACTACCCCACCATTAACTGGGAAAACAACTCTTGTACAAACTCCTTCAATTCAGCGCTTTCTGGAATTCATAAATCCCAATGCTCTGGATCAATTTAGCCACACCCTCACCAAGGGTAACAGTATACAAGACCTAGTCATTAGCAACATGAGTGACCGGTATTCCACACCTGAAGTCAATTCCTTCTTGGTCAGATCTGACCATAAGCTAATCAACCTAGATATCCGCATCCCGCCCCCTCCCACCATTAAGGAAACCACAGTAAAAAAATTCTGCAATGCCAACTTCATGCTTCTTAAGACAGTAGAGGCAAACTTCATGACACCCATGCAGATGGACAATACAGTTATGACTGCTGCATCCTACACAAATGCACTCTAAGCACTTACACAAGTGCATGGATCATGCTATCCCAAACAGAACCAAGATGCTATCCTCCAAAAAAAGGATGCCAATCTGGTTGTCCCCTGCCATAAACAACAACAGAAGGAAGAGACTGTTGCAAAAGAATAAAATTCCATGAGTAGAGGAGCTCCCTGGTCAGCCTCAGTAAGAATCTGAGATTCCTTATAAGATCCTCCAAAGCTTGCTACAAAAACAAAATCACCACTGATTCTAAGGGTAACCACAAAGCATTCTATAGCTATGCCAAGAATCTCAATGGAACCACCCAGATCTTCGGTGAGTTATAGCACAACGGCACAAAAATTACATAACCAACTGATATTGCCAACTTCCTGGTAGATA
Organism: Protopterus annectens; assembly: GCF_019279795.1. Lineage (NCBI taxonomy): Eukaryota > Metazoa > Chordata > Ceratodontiformes > Protopteridae > Protopterus > Protopterus annectens. The sequence continues at coordinate 161,785,023 of NC_056749.1, forward strand.
GGTTCGGTGCTAATGTTACCCCCCTCTCACCCCCTAAAGAGCCCATATCTATACAGGAAGAATGCAGAGTCCCTGTAATCACATCTATGCAGGTAAAAGCAGCGCACTCTAAAACCAAAAACACAGTATCCATGGGACCGGTCAATATCCCAGGCTGCATTTTACATGAACTTCAGAACGAACTGGCTCCCCACCTAAGTACATTGTTCAATCACAGTCTCACATCAGGCTTTGTGCCCACTGAATGGCACACAGCAACAGTTATCCCAGTCCACAAAGGGGGAGCCACCACTGATCCTGGGAACTACTGCCCTATTAGTCTGATGAGCCTGGCCTGTAAAGCCATGGAACGTATCAACATGGAAATCAAAGACATTGATAACCTCCATACTCTGGACCCCACCCAGTTCAGGTTTGTGAAAGGCAGATCATGCCATCTGAACCTGATCAACTTCTTTGAGGTAGTCACCAAAGCCGTAGACGAGGGTAAGGTGGTTCTCACAGCCTATCTTGGCCTCGCTAAGGCATTCAACACCATCCCCCATTCTGGAATTATAACTAAACTAGGTATAAATACCTATGTCATAAGATGGGTTGCCAACTGGCGCACTGACAGAACCCACATTGTAAAAGTTGCAGACTTCAAACCAGTGACAAGTGGAGTACCACAGGGTTCAGTCCCTGGGACCTCTCCTGTTTGGTATCTACTTCTCTGAAGTACAGGCTAACACAGAAGGCCTCTGGAAAACAAAGTTCGCAGATGACTGCAAACTAGGAGCCATTGCAGAGTACAGAAATTATGTGGATATCCTACAGAAGGGCCTCACTGAGACAGATGCCTGGTGTCAGAGGCATAGCCTCAAGCTCAGTGCCAAAAAGTGCATTGTCATTCCCTTTGATAAAAACTCTGCATCCATGAACTACCACATAAATGGCAGTCTACTTAACACCAAATGTGTGATAAGAGACCTTGGGACCCAGGTGGATAGTAGCCCTTCCTTTGATAATCACATTGCCACAGTAGTCAGGAACTCCTTCTATGTGGCACACCTCATCACAAAAGGGTTCTCATCCAGAAAAAAAGAGAAGTCATTGTTCCCCTCTACTCGGCAGTCAGACCCATTAGAGTACAATGCCCCTTTTGGAATGTACGTCACAAGACATCTGCAGCAGCTAGTAAGGCCACAGAAGTACGTCACAAAGAGGATTACTAGCCTCAAACAGATGCCCTACACTGACCATCTCAAAAAACTCTAGCTTTACTCTGTAGCATATCACCTACTCAGAGGAGATCTCTGCCTAACAAATAAAGCTATGTTAAACCCTGGACATGCTACAACTAAAGAAATCCCAATCCTTCCAGACTACATGCTCTAGGAACCTAAACCTTGTCACCAAAATATACAGGACATGCTGGAGGGATAGATTCCTGTTCCAGAGACTTCCTATACTCTGAAACAAGCTACCCATCTATGTCAAACAAAGCTCTTCATTAGCACTCCAAGAAAAATCTTGATGAGTGAATGGGAAATAGGAAATTCACCCCGGGGATCACTTCTGTGGCTCTGCTCGACAGGGGCACAGGAAATTAACTTTCTTGGGTGGCATAAGCCAGGGAACCTTATTGGCTAGGTTTACTTAGGCCCTTGGGCCGATAGCCTAGTACCTACCTATGAATTAAAAAACGGTGATGAGATGTGCGAGTCAATACTGAAGCAAATTAGGAGAGGGGAAATGCATTTTACTGTAGAGTAATATGGTAGTTTGCTTTTGACAAAATGAGATCAAGAATTGTTAGATGGCACCTCCATAAGTTAAGAGGAGAAATGATGATAGTACACTGGACTTGGAGATAAAAAAAATCAAATTAATTTGTGTAGGGACAATATATACATATATATGTATATGGGAGGTAGGGCATATGATGAAATATTCAATCACCTGATACACAGCATGTCAAAACCATTTGGTCAACACAGACGGGGGATTGACAGGTGTGCGAGACTGAATCCCCAAGTAGGGGAATATTTCTTTTCCCAGAGGATTGTGCAATCTCAGAGTTGTATACAATTAGCAAGTGGTGAGGGGGTGCACTTGCCATTGGTTTAGCCCATTATAGGGTAATCCCCAAAGCATGCACAGAATGTGTCGATCCCAGTGTTTGTTGTTTTGACAATGATCTAGTGTGTGTCAGGGCATTGAACGCTTGATTCAATGCCCTACACCTGTATATATTAGGAATGCTTTGCTCTCCTGCTTCACATTGACAGCCATCCCCAGTCTCCCATGTCCATAATCAAGTTTGCTGGTCTTTCCAGTTCATCCATGGACTCCAGTCCATAATTTTGACTGAGGCAAGTTCAAAGCCAAGGATTTTCTGGAAGTGCTGTTCATCCTCTGCTAGGCTAGCTTTCTTTTAAAGCCTATCTTGAGTTGCCAGACCTCCCTGCTTGTGTGGTAATGTCATGGGGGATGTGCAATGGAAACTTGCCATGTCTTCCCCCCTCACCATGGTGGAAACTCAGCCAAGTTCCCACCCTACTCCCACTCTTAGACTACTTCCACCCTGTCCAGTCTTCACCCACTGCCAATGAATTAATGGAGACATCCACACAACTTCCCTGCCTCCCTGGGATGAACACCTTCATCCCTCCTTGTCATTCCATCAGTCACCCAAGCCACTAATTGAAACTGGGATGGTTGGGTTATAGCAGGATTCATCCCTCCTTTGCCAATGGAGTGGCTGAATGACAGCTATATTAGGAGTGTGGTGCTACAGGGTGCGACTAATAGGGACACAAATGGTTACTTTATAATATTGGGGGGGTTGGTATTATGGTTACAGTGTTTACCTGATAGAGTAAGGTATAGTGTTCAAGTCTCATCTTTAGAAGGGAAATTGCTGGTCTTAAAATGGCCCATAAGGGCAGGTAGCTTAGTACTTGTGTTTTAACCTACGTTAGTTGATTGATTGAGATATTACACTTGTGTTGGTGCAGGGTTGACTGGGTTTGTGATGCGGTTTAGTTAGGTACACATTTGATGATATTAGAGAAGGATCAGGTAGCAGAAATAAGTGCTGCTAATTCTACTGTACCAATTAAACAAAGTAGGGCTGCTGAGAAGGGTAGCAGTTAAAGTTGCACCTCTCCAAAGACCTGTTATTCAGCAGACTCATTAAGCTGGCTTTATGTAGGAGGGTACAGTTAGCCTCAATATTTTGGGGGTAAAATTGTTTATGGATTAGTGCATTATCAACAGATGCTGAATGCAGATACTGCTTATAATAAAGAGCCAAGCAGAAAACCCCAACTTACTTTGTTACTAAAAAGCCTGAATTTAAGTCAATGGTTGGGATAGGATGCTGTCCAAGGAATTTCACACTGCATGTTGGGTTAAGGGCTGTGCTATAGGTTGTCATGTAATCCATAGTGCTGGTGTATATCTTCATGTAAACTGCACAGCATGGCCATCTTTGCAGTGGTGTGTTTAGCACCTCTCTATGCCTGGATCACTGATTTGTGCATCGACGGATCAAGGAAAAGTATGGTACACAGTTCATGGTGGTGATGGCTACCAGAATGCCTCTTTCTTGTGGTGGCTGTATTCACTTCAGAGGCACTAGAGATGATGGATGCCATTTGTGATAGTGGTGCAGTGGTTAACTGTTACCCAATAGCAAGAGGTTCTCTGTTCGATTCTTGGCTCGATTGCCTTCTATGAGGAGTCTGCATGTCCTCATTGCATTCGTGTGGGTTTCATCCAGGTACTCTGGTTTCCTCCTATATTCCAAAGACATATATCTGGAGCATTTCTCCTCAGGTCTCCACTGAAAATAGGCTCTGTCCTAGTCAGACTTTCCTGGTCATCAAATGTTAAATAAATAAATGTTCTCTCTTCTTAGATAAATATATCCCTTTGTGGTAGGAGACAAAGACTGAATGAGTGGCAGTGTAAGCTTTAATGTTAAGAGAATGAAGGTAACACTAGAAATTTTACACTTTAAGGTAGAAAAAAGGAACAAGTAGAGATACAGTCCACCCAGAGCTTCTAGTTAACAGAGCTACAATACTATTCAATATATGGCATATCTTTTTTTTTAATTTAGCTATAATTTTCTGCTCTATGATTGTTCCATGGCTGGCTTTATGCTTATATGAACTAGGCTGACACCTAGGGTACCTCTCAGCCAGGGCACATACCTCTCAGTTGTACCACTTTTGACAGAACATTCTGATTTCCTCACTCCCCATTCATAAATTTTTGATTTACCCAGACTGAGCACAATTTTACACACTTTTTTCTTTTTTTGTGTGTACAGTTTCTACACTCCAAGTGGAATTATTGAAGGATCCATTAGGATCAGTTGCACACCTCTCAACTGTTCCGATTTTTGGCTCATATTTTTGGTCTGTTCCTTATAAAATGTCACTGAATAATGACATACATTTGAGTTTCAGGGTTTGTGTCATTCAGAAAACACAAGCTAACACAAATACTGTTATTCAAGCAACATTCTAAGTTTACAAGAGAAATATTAAAAATCCATCTCTATTTTGGGCCTTTGTCCTGACATTGTTTTAAGAACTGACCGGGTTTTTTGCACTGAGAGAGTAAGAGGTATGATCGGCTATCTTAGATAAGCATGTGTGTGACAGTCCGATTAAGAGGCCAGAAAAAGAAGTTACCATAACGTTCCATGTGAGTTGTTCATCTCACCTTCATCCCTACAGATGGGTTCAGAGCCAATCCTCTGCTCCGAGTCCACCTACTACAAAGCTTGAGGTCTTCAAATAGCTTGAGGCCATGTCCCTATCCCAAGATGCACCTAGAGTTACCTTTGCTGTGTATAACAATACCATGTCATTCTATCACTCCATAAGAGAAAGTATAGAAGGGTTGAGCAACTAGGAAGGATCCAGCATCTCGGTCTTCTAAAAGCCCAGAAGGGGGTAGGAGAGAGGGAAGTAAGAATGAAGGCAAGATGAACAACTCACATGGACTGTTATGGTAAGTACATAACTTCTTTATGTGAAGTTGATCTATCTCTCTGTTCCTTCTTATGAATGGTTAGCGTCCCAAGCACCATCTATCTCGGGTGGCATACAATAGTATGTTTTTCAGGACAGTAGACCCAAAAGAGGCCCTGTCCCTGGAGGCCCTGTCAATTTTGTAATGAGTGATAAAGGTATGAGGTCTCGACCAAGTGGCTGCTGCACAAATGTTATCAATAGGAAGTCTGGCAGAAAAGGCAGAGGATGCAGAAACTGATCTGGTTGAGTGAGCCTTAATTTTGTTGTTTTAGCTACTGGCATACCTTTCTTGGTGACTGAAAAGGAAACAAAAAGCTGTTCAGATTTCCTAAAATCTTTTGTTCTATCCAAGTAAAATCTGAGCTGTCTGTGAACATCAAGTTTGTGCAGCATGTATTCTACATTGTTGGAGTGATTGGGGAAGAAAACTGGCAAATCAATAATTTGATCAAGATTAGTTTCACTGCAAAACCTTGGGCAAAAAAGATGGGTTTGTTCGAAGTGAGAGACTGTCAGCTTGGAAAATCAAATCTTCTTCTTCTTTTGGCTGCTCTCATTAGGGGTCGCCACAGCAGATGAACTCTTTCCATTTCTTCCTGTCCTCTGCATCTTGCTCTGTCACACCAACCACCTGCGTGTACTCGCTCACCACATCCATAAACCTTATCTTAGGACTTCCTCTTTTCCTGTTACCTGGCAGCTTCATTCTTAGCATCTTTTTCTCAATATACCTGCATCCCTCCTCAGCACATGTCCAAACCAACGTAATCATGCCTCTCTGGCTTTGTCTCCAAACCTTCCAAGCTGGGCTGACCCTCTAATATACTTATTCCTAATCCTGTCCATCCTAGTCACACCCAGTGCAAATCTTAACATCTTCAACTCTGCCACGTCAAGCTCCGACTCCTGCCTTTTTGTCAATGCCACTGACTCCAACCCACATAACATAGCTGGTCTCACTACCCTCTTGTAGACCTTCCCTTTCACTCTTACTGGTACTCGTCTGTCACAAATCACTCCTGACACTCTCCTCCATCCAATCCATCCTGCCTGTACTCTCCTCCTCACCTCTCTTCCACACTCACCATTACTCTGAACTGTTGATCCCAAGTACTTCAACTCATCCACCTTTGCCACCTCTACTCCTTGCATCCTCACCATTCCTCTACCCTCCCTCTCATTCACACACATATATTCTCTTATTCCTGCTGACCTTCATTCCTCTTCTCTTTAGAGCACATCTCCAACTCTCCAGGGTCTCCTCCACCTATTCCCTACTCTCACTACAGATCACAATGTCATCTGCAAACAGACAGGAGTCCCCGTGGACTATGATGAGCTCGTCTGTCAACTTGTCCATCACCAGAAAATCAAATAAGGCGGCTTAATGGACAAGGCATGAAGCTCTGACACTCTGCGGGCAGAAGTAATAGCTACTAAAAAGATGGTCTTCCATGACAAAAATTTGAGGTCACATGAAGAAGCTGGTTCAAATGGAGGAAGAATAATGTGAAAAAGCATGAAATTTAGATTCCATGGGGAACAGGGAGATTTCGCAAGAGGTCTGAGATGAAAGGCCCCTTTGAGAAAGGCTTTGGATAGTTTGTGACATAATATTCAATCCTTCAAATCCAAGATGAAAATTAGAAATGGCAGCAAGCTGAACACAAACTGTTACTGCTGCAGCTCCTTTGTTGAAAATCATAATCAAGAACTCTAAAATGGAGGCCATAGGGACTTGTTAATGATCAATATTATTTTTAGAGGCCCATATAGAAAATGTTTTTCCATTTGTTAAGGTATAGCTTCCTCGTAGAGGATTTATGAGAGAATAAGAGAATTTGCTTGGTCTCGCTGGAAAGGTTATGGAACCTGGCTACAATGGGAATTGGAGCAGCCAAGCTGTCAGCTTCAGGGACTACAGAGAGGGATGAAGTTCCCCCAACATGTGCATCAGAAGGTCTGGAACTGGGTCCAGAATCCAAGGGTCCTCCAAAAGATGAAGTTGAAGGAAGGGGAACCAAATCTGATGAGGCCAATAAGGGGCTATTCGAATGATGGTCCTTCCCAAGGTTTTTGCTTTCTGTAAAACCTTGGTTTATCAACGGCACTGGTGGAAATGCATAGAGGAGACCCGGAGGCCAATCATGAATGAGTGCATCCCTTGGGGCTTCTCCTGGAGGGGCAATCAGGGTAAAGTAGCTTCTGCATTTCTTGTTCATGTGACTGGCAAAAAGGTCGCAGCAGGGTTGGCCCAACCTGCGGAATATCGTGCCCGCTTTTTCTTTCTTGAGGGACCACTCATGCGGCAACAAAATTGCTCTGCTCAGCTTGTCTGCTATCATGTTGGATTTCCCCGGGATGTGCATTGCTAACAGAAAGCGCTGGGTTGATATAGCCAACTGCCATACTCTTAGGGCCTCGAGAAAAAGGGGATATGACCTGGTTCCTCCTTGTTTATTCAAGTACCAGACCACTGACATGATGTCTGTCTGAATCGCAATCATACCAAGAGGAAGAGTTTCCTGGAAGTACTGCAATGCCAAAAGTACTGCTCTCATCTCTAGGACAATGATATGCAGGTGTGTCTCTTGATCGGTCCATGTGCCTTGGGCTGTCCTTCCCTGAAAATGCCCCCTCACCCTATCAGGGAAGCATCTGTGGTCACTGTGGCCACTGGTGGTGGTAAAACAAAGGGATGACCTATTGTGACATGAAGTGAGGTCAACCACCACTGAAAATCCTTTTTGCAAGAGTTTTTGATCATTATCAGGTGAGATATGGGGAGCTCTTGGTAAGAACATTGAGTGAACAACAACCATTGCAGTATCCAACATGTGCATGTGACCCAGCGTTATGGCCAGAATTGCAGCTGCCATCATACCTAACAATTTTAGAACTGCTGATGCTGGAGCCTTGTTTTTGGATATCAGATTGTGGACTGGCTGATGGAGTAAGACTCTTTCTACTGGAAGTCTTAGCATAGTGGTGGTGGTGTCCAGTTCTGCTCCGATAAAAATGATATGTGGCAATGGCAACAAAGCAGATTTTTCTGTGTTTATTGTAATGCCCAGCTGGCTGCAGAGTGACAGAGTGGAGTTCCTGGCTTGAATGAGTTGATGCCTGGTGGTGGCAGTAAGGAACTAATCATCTAGGTATGGAAATACCTGAAATCCTAAACGTCTCAGGTGAGCTGTGACCACTGCCATACATTTGGTGAACACTCTGGGAGCTGCAGTGATACCAAAGGGAAGGGCTCCAAAATGGTAATGATTGGCTCCCAGCTGGAAGGGCAGATGATCCCTGGATGGTCTGGCCATTTTTAAGTGGTGATACGCATACTGGAGATCTATCGAGCACATCCAATTGCCTTTCCCTAAAAAGGGAAGTATCAACTAAAGTGTGACCATCTGAAACTTCTCTGACAGATTTGTTTAGCCTGCTGCGGTCCAGTACAAGTCTCCAATCCCCTGTCTTTTTTGGAACTAAAAAGAATGTCGAGTAAGTTCCGGATCCTATCTGGTCTGCTGGGACTGGTTGGATGACTCTCTTTTTTAACAATGTTTGGACCTCTACTGTTACCTGCTCCCTGTAACTGGGTAGAACATCTGGGATTTTCCTTGTCGGTGGAGGGGATGTGATGAAAGGAATGAAGTATCCTCTGGAAATGATGGTTTGTACCCAGTTGTCATTTATTTTGAGCCAGGCATCTGGATACAAATATAAGTGACCCCCCCCCCCGACTGGCTCCAGAGTAGGACACGAGCCTTTCAGCAGCGTTGGTAGGGCTTCCCAAAGAAGTGATCTCTCTCACCCTGGTTTTGCAGACACCCTCTGCCGCGAGAGCAGCGTTTTCCATTATTGCCCCCTCCTCTGCCCCTGGAGGGGGGTTCACCACTTGTGTCCCAAAATGCTCCTTGGGCTTTCCAGAACCACATTTTCCCTATCATTTGACCCTTGGAGCAGGGTCTGGTAGGGGTGGAAAAACAGACTCTGGCAGACAGTCTTTTCTTCCTGCTCACACCTGGTCAAAGTTTCCTTAACTTTGGGCCCTAAAAGGGATGAGCCATCAAAAGGGGTATTCACAAAGGATGAGTTGAAGGGCTTTGCAAAGGAACACAAGCACATCCAGAAGTCTTTCCTAAGAGCAATTCCTGTACTCGCTACCCTGCTCGCTCCTTCAGCTGCATATAAAATGAGGCGCATGGACGAGTTAACAATGGAGGTGAGGGTAGCAAGCTGGGAGGCTACTTTGTTTGAAGCTTTTGCAGCTACTGTACCCTGAAGAGCATCTTCCAGCTCTTTAAGGAGATCTCTTTGCAGTCTCGTGAAATGGATTAGGTAGTTAAGCGAACTGAGTGCAAAAGTCGCTGAGCTGTAAGTGCACTACCCATATCTACCAATGATCGTAGAATCTCTGTTAGGAGGATGGATAGAAGAGGAAGTTTCTGAAATTTCCTTTTTGGTGGCTGCCGTCACCATCATGGCATCAACTGGCACACCCTTGGTCAGAAAGGATTTGTCTTGGGGAGCAGAGAAATTTATTAGGCCTTCCAGGGACAGGCTCCAAGGTGTCTGGAGACTCCCATGTCCTTCAAGAGACCAGCTGCATAAGCTCATCGAAGGGCGGAGACACCAGAGAGGTGAGGGCTGACATCTGAAGGCCTTCAGGAGAACCGACTAGTCTTCAGTTGGGCTTGTGGACTGCCAGTCACCCCTCTAAGGATTTCCTAGTATCTCAGCAAATGAGATATCCTTAGAGAGGGACTGTGGGGACCCTTCTGAGTCATTCATGTCAGTATCAGATGTCAGGGACTCCTGTGGGGAGTCTAGATGTTTCATCTTACGAACTCTCTTCCTGGGAACCTCATCAGTGCGAGGTTCTGGTGAGGTCTCAGAAGAGCATGGGCCATCCAATGAGGCTTCCTGAGGCTCTGGGTCCAAGCTTGGCCAGGTTCTGTGAAGCAGAAGATGACACAGACGCTTTAGGGGAGGAAGAAGCCAGACCTGAGGTTGAGGATGTCTTAGGAGACATAACTCTACTCATGGCTTTGAAGGCACCTCTGCTCTGATGTGAAGGGACCGACGGATCCAAGGAAACAATCAGTGCCCCCAGCACTGGGACAGTGGGCTCCGAGCCAGAGGTAGGCGCTGAGCTCATCCAAGCCGAAGCCCCAAAAGGCAGAGTTGGAACAGATAAGTCGGTCTGACTATCCTCCATGAACCTGACCAGAGTGTGTCGGCTCCTAGAGTCCTGGATCAGCACTAAGGACATCAGCGTAAACATAGCCAAAGACACTGGAGCAGGCATCAGCTCCGAAGGCTCCATGATCAACAAGTCCAACTCCTCTGGCTCCGAAGGACCAGTATGGCTCAGAGGAGGAAGAGTTGTAGCTGGCATAAGGGTCTTCGGCTCTGAAGCTGTTTGGGTCAGCCGATAAAAATTTTACAAAGGCCAGTGCCTGTAAAAGCTTCTGCACCACACGATCCACATCCAAATTAGAAAGGCTAATGGAAGCCAGAGATGAATTGATCGAAGGTGGTACCAACTAACAATGGAGATTTTGGAATTTCTGATACCGGTTCCAAAACCAGGGACCAGCTCCGAAAAGATAACACAGTCGGCTCCGAGACCTGTGGAGCTGATGTCACAGAGACTCTAGATTTTTTCAATTCAGTGGAAGACATTGAGGACTTACTGGATCCATCCTGGTCACTCAAAGCCTCCTGGAAAGAAGGCTTCAGTAAACCCCTATCAATACGTTTCCTCTTTCTCTCTTGGAGAACCCGAGAAAAAAAGGAATGGCATATGGAGCGGGTCTCTTGCAAGTGTAATGCTCCTAAACAATAAACACAGTTGATATGACAGTGACAGACATTTTCTGCCCACATTTAGGGCATTTTTTAAACCCTGACTTAGGGTGTTTGTCCTTATCAGTCATTGACAAAAAAATTAGACACACCCAACAAGTACAAACTATAACAATAAGCCTTCCAAAAATACAGGCTAAATATAAACGACACAAGCCTTCCAAACTATGGCCAACAGGTCACACACACAGACACTATTTATCTGAGCAGATAATATATCAAGTTGTGACAGAAAGTCACTATCTAAATGCAAACAACAAAGCTATTTACTACTGATAACAGACCAAACTTAACTCTAATAATCTTAAAGCTTGTGACAAAAGGTCACTAAGCACACACACTTAAGAATTAACTATTTCTAAGAAAAAATGTGACAGAAGGTCACTATTTAACCAGAATTTAAACACTAAAGTTTAAGACCTAAGAAAAACGAGGCCAAATATTAATATATGAAAAATCACACCAAGGGAAACTTCACAGAAAGCTATAAAAGCTTAACTAACAATTACTTTTTAAAAGAAAATAATATTTGAAAAATATTGAAAAGTAAGGTTTTTACTGGCCTGAGCTAGTGAGAACCTCCGATCTGTTGTAGCGGCAAACTAGATCTGGGGTAACTCTAGGTGCATCATGGGATAGGGACATGGCCTCGAGCTATTTGAAGACCTCGAGCTTTGTAGTAGGCTGACTCAGAGCAGGGGATCGGCTCCGAACCCATCTGTAAGAATGAATGGCGAGATAGAATAACTTCGCATGTACTGTTATTAAAAAAGCAAAGTCAGTAACAGATGGTGTACACATCATAATCGTCTTTTGGAATTCTTCTGTCGTACACTATCCCCAACACTGACAGCTGTCTGCAACCCCTATGATTCTAGCTTTAACTTCTTCATTCAGACTTTTATCTCAACCATCACACCCAGATACTTGAAGTTAACATGTTCCAATATTTTCCCTTCTACCTCAACTCTTGACCAACTTTAGAAACTAATGTATATATTGTGCATTTCACTCTGCTTGATTATGCATTGCACTGTGCTTGCATACCAGAATGTATATATACATTTTTTTCCTGTGTAATTAGTCTGCGATAACACGGTTACTGTGTGCATTTGTGTTTTTGGTTTGTGAACGGTTTTGTATTTCAAGCCAGGTTGAGTCTGAAATTGATCAATATTGATCAGTGTAGCACCCTAGTAAAACATATATAAAATACCTGAATCTTCATTGCCAGCTTCCTCACAGTATGACATTGTCCTTTTCGATTCTCAGCTAGAGCATCTTCTGTGTGGAGATGTGCGTGAATGGGCGTACCTTCGTTGAAGGTTGTGCGTCAGAGCTGGCAACTCGGCACATAAAAATCTACTGCCAATCATTAGCGGACCGGAGTTCCACTGTGGCGACCCCTAAAAGCCAAGAGACACACACACTGAGTTCCCCCATTTTCTACCATTACAACTTCTTATCTGCATTAAGTTTTTGCCGTGAGCCTTCAGTTTTGCACTCCTCTCCTTAACCTTTGCTGAAGTTCTTCAGAGTTTGCCTCTAATGTCACATCAATTCCAAATAGCAACTTTGTTGCTCTGTGTCCCCCCCCCCCGACCTGCTTGCTAATATAGTCAATCACCAGTATGAAAAAACGTTGACTTAGGGCTGAACACTGATGCACATTCCATTCTGACTGGGAACCCCTCTGTGAGACCGAACACTGTTCATTGTGGGTCTTTGTACATAGCCTGTTCTGTCTCTGCCAATGGTTCTGGGAATTTGGACCATCGTAAGACTGCTCAAATTAGCTTTCATAGGACCTTGCCATATGCTTTTCTCAGAGTCTTATAATGTCCATCGTGGAATCTTTCCTCATTTCCACCTTATCTATTATCTGCCTCACTGCAAACACTGGGTCAGTTGTGCTGCATCCTGATCTGAATCTGAACTGTTCATCTCCTATCTTACTACTCTGCATATTTATCTAGAACATGCAGTAGTGCCAATCGACTTAAAAACAGTCTAGTGCAAACCTGTGTCTCACAGTATGTCTTCCCATTAAAATACCACCTGCCCAACCAGCGTATAACCCGACTAACACTACATTCAATTACAAACTGTTTTCAGGATGACATCCATGCTACTCAGTCAATGCCAGATACCTAGTTAAATATGGGTCTGTATCACATAGTCGAAGTTTTATAACTTCAAAAACGAAATGTACGAGAGAGAATGTCACAAACCCCCTTGAACAGCAAGGAGTTGCCAACAGAAGAAAACAATAGGGACATGAGGGTAGCACTAAACACTAAAAGGACATCTACAGTTACAAGATTTTACACAACTGTATGTATGCTCTTCCATACCACTGTTGCAATACCCATAACATGAGGGATATTACCAAAGCTACTGAAAAGGATGGGAGGAGGAAGGCACAGAAGAGCCCTCCACAAATCCATAAGGATAGCTCTGGCAAATCCTGACCCAGCTGAAAAATTGACATCCAGCTTGTAATATTTAGTAAAAATATGGACAAAGAACATAGTGGCATCTTAAAGGATGGCTCTAGTATCCAACCCTTTGAAAAAAAGTTCCAGAAGGTGCCACTGAGGCATTCATAGAATAAGCCCTAACTATACCCCAAAGCAATTTTTCATGAAAGGAATAAAAAACAAAAATCTCTTTAAAAATCCAGGATGAGATGCTTTGCTTAGAAACCACCAAACCAAATATCCTGAGATAAAAGGAAACAAAAAGTTGCTCAGATTTGCAGATAGCCTGAGCTGTTTCTGAAGATCCAAGGTGTGAAGAACCTTCCCACTAGCAGATTGCAGAGAAGGTAAAAAGGATGGTGCCCCACCAAGGGCAGCAAATCCTAGACCTAGTCATTACCAACATGGGCGATTGGTGCTCCACACCAGAGGTCAGCCCCTCGTTGGTCAGATACAACCATAAGCTAATCACCCAAGAGATCCACATCCCGCCCCCACCCCCTTTTAAGGAAACCACTGTAAAAAACTTATCAAAAGCCAACTTCATGCTTCTTAAGACAGAAGTAGCTAACTTCACCACATCCATGCAGATGGATAGCAGTACGGCTGCTGAATCCTGCATCAATGCACTGTATGAACACATACACGAGTGCATGGACCATGCCATCCCAAAATAGAACCAAGACGCTACCCTCAAAAAAAAAAAAAAAAAAGTAGCCAATCTGGTGGTTCCCTGCCATTAACAAGCTCTACAACAAAAGGAAGAAACTGTTGCAAAAAAAAAGAGTAAAATCCCAAGACTGGAAAAACTCCTTTGTCAGCCTCAGTAAGAAGTTGAGATTCCTCATAAAATCCTCCAAAGTTAGTTATGAAAACAAAATCACTACAGATTCTAAAGACAATTGCAATGCATTCTATAGCTATGTCAAGAATCTCAATGGCAACACTCAGATATGCTCAGAGCTACAGCACAATTGCAATAAACCTACATAACCAACTGATATCGCCAACATCCTGGCAGATAGGTTCAATGCAATTTTCTCCCCCTCTCACGCCTGAAAGGGCCATCTCTATATCGGATGAATGCCAAGTCCCTATAATCACGGCCACACAGATGAAAAATGCACTCGTATGTCGTGACAGCTATAGTGACCCCCACTCCACAAAGGGGGGGGACCATGGAGCCCGGAACCGAACTACTGACCTGAGGAATAACTCAAGTTATTACTGTCTCCACCTCTGCAGTAGGGCTGCATGACTCTACAATTCCTAAAGCAAAACCTATGCTCAAAAACCTGGCTATGCTTATAAAGGGCATTTATTGCTATCCCCAGCTAATCTCTGATTTGGATTTATGCCTGCCATTCCTAATTTTTTAGTGGTCTTCCCCCATTACACGAGGTGCACTGACACAAAAGTAGCCAACACCACATACCACATTTGATAACACAAAGTAGAAAAATAAAATTTAATTAATTTTTTACCCATAACATGTATACCATCAGTACTATCAGCTACAATATCAGAACTCCTATCTACAGATGTTCCTAGGTCTTTAAAACATAACAAATTTTTTTAAAGTTTTTATATTTATCTATAAAAAGAAAGGCAAAACACCCAAAACTTGATTTGATTAGATGCCATCAATACAACCCAACCCAATTCCTTTGTATTAACAAAATGAGTCAAAATGAGTCCACTGTAATATATCTAATAAAAAAGTTGGTCTCATCGTTGTCCTTCTATTAGCTATGACCTTAGTTTTTAAGTCCAATATCAAATTATCATAACCACCACTATCTAACTCCCTGCACATCTCCTCCTCCACTTGCAAATCAGAGTGTCATCGTGTCTTTAATCTACTCACTCTACTAAACTGTGAGGTCACAATCCACATGTGGGGCATGCATATATCCCTCAGAATGTACTTCCTTTTTATAGATACTGGTATGAGTTAGTCCTTCACTAATTTGTATAAACACCCAAAAAGCAAATCATACCTGTCAGAAACATCCAATTTGAACTAGAAATTGAATATATTCATTCATCTGCAATAACAAACCTTCCAAAACCCATAAAACAATCAACAAAACGTTAATAAAAGCATATATGCTAGTAAAAAAAGGATTTCCACTATATATATGGGTTTTCTCCACCCATATATATAACACCAAAAGTGAATATATGCTTTTATTAACATTTTGTTGATGATTGTTTTATGGTTTGGAAGGGTTTGTTATTGCAGATGAATGAATATATTCATTATTTAAATGCAACTACAGATTTCCTAAGGTTCAAATGGACGTTTCTGACAGTATGATTGGCTTTTTGGATGTTAAGATACAATTAGTGGAAGGACTCATTCATACCAGTATCTATAAAAAGGAAGTGCATTCTGAGAGATATGTTAATTATACTAGTATGCATGCCCCACATGTCTTTAAGGGGATTGTGACCTCACAGTTTAGTAGAGTGAGTAGATTAAACACCGATGACACTCTGATTTGCAAGTGGAGGAGATGTGCAGGGAGTTTCTAGATAGTGGTTATGATAATAATTTGATATTGGACTTAAAAACTAAGGTCATAGCTAATAGAAGGACAACGTTGAGACCAACTTTTTTCGAGCGTGTGTAGTTCCGTTAGTTTGGAACGCCCTAGATCTTGTATTAGATACATTATTAGTTATAGTACCAGGACTCGTTTTGTAAAGCAGATTATACAAAGGAATTGGGTTGTACTGATGGCATCTAGTGAAATCAAGGATGTTTTGGGTGATAAGCCTTTCTTTTCATATAGAAATATAACAACTTTAAAAAATTTGTTATGTTTTAAAGACCTAGGAACATCTGTAGATAGGACTCCTACTACCAAGCCAGGTACATACAGATGTTTGAACTGTTCATGTTGTTCTGATATTGTAGCTGATAGTAGTGATAAATTTATACATCCTGTTAGTGGTAAAATTTATAATTTCAATTTCTCCACTACTTGTGTTGCATCAAATGTGGTGTATTTGGCTACTTGTGTCAAGTGCACCTCATTCTATGTGGGGAAGACCACTAGAAAATTAAAGGAACGCATTACTGAGCATAAATCAGAGATTAGAAGGGCTGTGGATAGCAATGCCCTTTATAAGCATATAGCCAGGTTTGGTATTGAGCATAGGTTTTGCTTTAGAATTATAGATGTCATGCAGCCTACTGCCAGAGGTGGAGACAGTAATAACTTGAGTTAAGAGTATGAGGGGATTCTTAGGTTTAATTCTGATCATTTTCCAGGTTTAAATAATATGATTACATTGAAACCTGTCCTTACTAAATTGCAACATACAAAACTGCGTTAAAGTATGTTATGTAATTTTTAATTTTGTGTTATGTGGTCACATGATCTTTGGACTGCTGATCATGTGATTTGATTGACCTGTATATAAACCAGTTTGGTTTTTAGAAGTGTTTGTATTAGTATTGTGGAACGGTTTTACCCGAAAGCTTTGCTGTTGATTTTTGATTTTGATTTTTTTCTCAGTATATTTGTTGGTTTTATTATAGAACATGAAATTTACCCAGAGCATCACTTCTGCAGCTCTGCTCAACAGGGGCACAAGTAAATAGATTTCTGGGTGGCTAAAGCCAGGGAATCTTAACGGCTAGGCTTATATAGGGCCTGGAGTTGGATAGCCTAGTACCTGCCTATGAACCTATAAGCTGGATAGATTAAGAGGCAACTCATTGACCACCTTGGACAAAGGATTAATGTGCAGAGACACCCTGTCCATATGAAAAATCAAAAAGGGTGGAATAGTTATCAGAACCTGAAGTTCAGGAACTCTATTGGTTGACGTAAGAGCAACCAACACAACAGTTTCCGCGTACAGTGTTCCAAAGAGGAGGGAAAGTCAGTTTCCAAGGACCAAATTAAATTCCCAAGAGAGAGGAATACCTTTTCCTTCAGGTCTGATATGAAGAATATATTTAAGGAATTGTTTGACCCTAAAACAAGAGGCCAAAAGTGGCTTTAAGGGTAGAGAAGCAGAGATTGCAAACAAGCAAGCTTTAACAAAAGAATATGCTAAGGCAACATGGAGGAATTCATACATGTAAAAATGGACCAATGGGACGCCCAGTGAAAAGGGATCTTGGTGATGCTTGAGACACCAAAAGGAAAATATTTTCCATTTAGCCATATAGGATTCTCCAGTAGTGGGTTTCCTAACCTCTAGCAGAACCCTAAGCACATCCTCAGAAAACAAGTGTTTAAATGAGATCAATATCCTATTACTGAAAGTGTCAACCGAAGAGTGGACAAGTGAGAATGAATGAGAAGCCGCTTATGTTTTGTGAGAAGATCCACTTGAAGAGGTAACTTGTGATGCTTGCACATGGCCAGGTGAAACAGGAGGGGATCCGGTGCTGCCTGTGCCAAAAGGGAGTCATCAGAGAGATTCGAGGGGATTCCTTCCTGCTCTTTTTATTTTTAAACACCTTTATTAAATTATCACTTGTGACACAGGCAAACTTACATTTATACAAAAGTAATTAAACTGTATTAACAAATTAACATTAACAAACATTATACTTCACATAGGTTTACTATCATATTGTTGCACTGACATTGTGCGAGTGTTCAGATTTCCGAATCAAAATATCGGAAATCACATGAACGAACAAACTAAACTTTGAATCCAGCATTTCAGTAAATTCAACATCTCAGAAATGTCAACTTTACCAAAAACACTACACTTCCGGTCAACAATAACAAAATGCTTTCGCAGGGGGGGGCAAGCCCCCCTGCACCCCACCATGTGGGGGGCTGTGCCCCCTACACCACCTACTACTTATATATACAAACTCTGAGATTGCACTACAGTGAGGGAAAGGGTACATTTCCAATCCCCACTATAGTTCAATCTACATTAAAAATGTTGAAATGGACAACAGCAAATGCACGCTAGCATTCGCTGTTGTGCATTTCAACATTTTTTTTATTTTAAATTGTCGAATTGGTCAATAAGACATACGGAATTCAAAGTCCAATCACCCTTTTGATTGTAAGCCTTCAAATATATTGTTATACATCATATAACCTAAGCAACATTACATAAATCTTTCAATTCTTGCCCCTTTTTAAAGAAACATCTTTATTAAACTATTAAGACATAAGCAAATCAAAACAAATCACTCTGACGATCCTAGTTGCAAGCATTTAGCACGTATAATCTACCCAATAATTTTCAGTCAAACATTACACAAGTCATTTAAGTCCTGCTTTCTTTTAAACATCATTCCTCCCCTGTATGTATTGTTCCCACAATTCCCATTTTTCCTATGTATTTCACATCTACCCTTTTCTAATGGTCTCAATTCTAGTTGTTTTATCTGTTACTATATTCACTACTTGTAATATAGTTGGTATAGATTTTGATTTCCATTTTCTAGTAATTTTTTTTTTTTTTTTGCAGAAACCATAATTAGACACAGTAAGGCCATACCATGTCTAAGTAATTCAAATTGTATATCACAGCTCAGAAAAATCATCTCCCTAATCACACCAATCTGCCCTCCCCGGCATCTCCAACAATGTGTCCTGCAGGGGAATCCTTAAAGTGCGCCAACACACTGCACTTCCAGAAAATATACGTTTCCAAGTACCTCTTTCTTCCCTGTCACACCTCCAACATTTGCTGTCTACCTGTGGCAACATTTTCTGGAGTCTTATTGGGGTATAAAAATATCTATGTAAACATTTCCAAGCAAAAAATCCTAAATCTTCAAGATTTTGTTGCATATTCCCATTGTTTCTTTGTGAATTGCTTATCCAATCTCTTTCCCAATCCTTTCTAACCTCTCTGATTCTTACAGTTATCATGCAACATTTTATATGCACTACTAATTATTCCTTTTGTAATCACATCTTCTGTTCTAAATTCTACTAAAAAATCTACCCATGCTTGTCTTTCGCTTACGACCCCCCCAGTCCTTCCTGATCTTGTGCAAGACCCTAGGAAGCAGTGGAAGAAGAGGGTAAAAGCATATAGGAACATCCTTTTGGAAGAAAAGGACATGGTGTCCACCTTCCAAGTCAGAGGACTTTGGAACAGAAGTTACCTGTTCAGAGGGGAGGCAAAAAAAATCCACTTGAGAAATACCTCACTGATGTACTATACCCAGAAACACTTCTCTGTGAAGCATCCGTTCATGAGGTTGTGTCCTGTAACTGCTCAGAGAGTCTGCTATTAAGTTGTGTTCTGAAAGGATATAAGGCATGTCTGTGGTGTTGTCTGTAAAGATCTTTAAAGATCTTTAAAGGACCTAGAGACCAAGGAAATGGAAGGCCTGAAGAGTAAGAATAGCGCCTTCATTTTTTTTACATTGATGTGGTCTGACCTTTGATGAAAGGGCCACAGACCCGGAATATTATTGGAAAAGACTCGCCATCCTATTACAGAAACATCTCTGAATAGTTCCTGAGTAGGGGTAGGAATCGGAAAATGCAGTCCCAGATTAAGGGAGATTTCCTACATCCCCTATGCAACTCAAGTTTGAGATAAGGTAGTATGGGAACTGGAAACTCCACAGGGTGGGAATGCTGGAGCCAAACTATCTTAAGGTACCATTGAAGGTTTCTCATGTGAAGCCTAGCAAAACGGAGCATGAAAATGGTCAATTCCATGAACCCCATGATTCTGAGAAATCCCCTTACAGAAATAAGAGAAAGGAGAAGCAGAGAGTGGAAGTAGGTTGTCAGAGACAAACTTGGAAGAAAAGCCCACATTAGAATAGTTTGTATTATGCAACATAGAAAAATGTGTTGTTGACGAGTCAGACTGGACTTCTTGAAACTGATGGTGAATCCCATACTGTGCAGGAGAAGCATGGTAAAGTTCATATCCTACAAAAGCCTGGATGGAGAGGGAGCTTGAAGAAGGTTTGTCCATATATGGGAATATCCGGATACTTTGTATCCTGGAAAATGTTATGACAGGACCATATATTTGGTAAACACCCTTGAGGCCATAGAATGACCAAAGGGCAAAGCACAGAAATGAAAACGAGAGGAAAAAAACACAGAAATGTAAAAACTTCATGAACAGAGTGAATGTGAACATAAAGTTAGGTGTCCTTTCGATCTAGGGAGTCCAGGAAACCATACAGAAGTAAGAGGGAAAATGGAGTCTGGAGGGAAAGTATCTGAAAGGAATGAATCTTTAGAAAGGTATTTAGAAAGGAAAGATTCTGTACAGGTCTCTAGGATTTTTCTTTTCTGGGAACCAGAAACATTCAGGAGTAAAACTCTGTTCCTCAGATATTGGAATGTATTAAATGGTGCCCTGATCCAATAAATCCTACAGACCTGCAGAAAAATGAGGAAATTGCTGTGGAGGAGGTTGAGAAATACTTAAGGGGAAAAGGATTTCCATACCATAAAATAAATGTGATGGATAATGAACAGAACCCAAGAGTATGAAGTTGTTTGTTGCCGAACAGGGAGGGATGAGGAAGCCTGAGTGCAGAGCAATCTGGGCAATGGGAAGGGGAGAAAATATGTCAGCTGGAGGCAGATTTGTCCTGAAAAGTTTGAGTTTTAGAAGTCTAGGTGGATTTATCAAAAATACGCTGAGGAACCGGTTTACTTTTAGCAGGCTGATGAGGTTTCCTACACACAAAGTTAGACTAAGGAGATAGTTTCTCTGAAATTTGGGTATGGGAGAAACACATATTTGCTTAAGATACTGCATCACTCTACCTTTGTCTTGCAGAGTCAAACAAATCAGCAGCAGCTATACCAAATATATTCTGTTTGTCCAAAGCAGCATTTAGGAGCTTGGCCTTAATATCAGGTAAAGCCTGGAGACCAAGCAGAGAGTACCTCCTGATAAATGAACCAGAAGCAGCGGGTCTAGAGAATGCATTATCTGCATCATAACTACATTTGATGTTGCGATGAATAAGGCAGCAATCCTTCCTTCAGAGTGAGGCAAGTCAGACAAACCCTCCCAAGCTTTGACAAAAGGGCCAAAACATACCTGGTCATAACGGTTAGATAATTAATGGTCCTGAAGGCTAAAGTGGCATAAGTATATTGTATATTAGCGATTAAATAATGAACGCTCAACATGTCACTTGGTCGATGTACAAAAGATGCACCTCTACATATCAAACATCCATTATATCATATGAATAACACATCAACCTTCAGTACATCGAAAAAGGAAACAGATTTCCTTTTCCAATGTACTACCCATAATCAACCACATTCAACTTGAATTTGTCTGAATAGTGACAGTATTGTGGGAAAGGCTGTTTTTAAAGTTAATATTCATGCTAAGGTTAGGGGCAGAAGCAGGGTTAGCATGCCTCAAAGCCTTCATTGACCTGGCCAAGGCAACTGACACACCTGGTAAAGTTATTTGATGCAATACCTCATTCAGGCATTGTCCAACTCAAGGGTTCGTCACCTGGTAGACCCTAGGAAGTTAGAACTGGGAAGTGCACCTCTACAAAGACAACAAATCACAATTGGAGTCCCTCAGGGACTGGTTCTGGGCCTGCTTCTTTTTAGGATTTACTTCTTTAAAATCAACAAGTATATCAAGGGCCTGTGGCTGACTAGAATTGCAAATTAAGAGGAGTCAGAATTCCCCACAGACACTAATGCTGTCCAGGACGGGCTAGCAAAGACAAATAACTTTTGTCAGAGCCATGGACTAAAACTAAATGTCAAGAAATGCATCTTAGTATTCTTTGGGAAGTTCTACACCCCTGGTAACTACCATACTGAAAGAACAACCCTAAGAGTTGATCCAGAATCAGGGACTTGAGAACACAGACAGTAATCTAACCTTTGACCAGCACTTGTCTACAGTAGTGAGGAAATCATTTTGTGTTGTAAAAATTAAAGATATGGCATCTAGGTCCAAGGTTCATAGATGTGTACTAGCCTAATGGCCCTGGGACCTTTACAAGCCTAGCCCATAGAAGTGCCCTGGCATTGTGCCACCCATCATTATTTCCCAGTGCCTCTATCAAGTAGAACCACTGGAGTGATCCCTTGGGAGAACTTTATTTCCCATCCACTCATCAAGATTTCTCTTGAAGAGGGCCAGTGGGGTGCTCTGCTTGACATGTATGGGAAGTCTATTCCAGAGCATGGGTAGTCTCTGGATTATGAACCTGTCCCTCCACCATGTTCTGTTGATTGTGGTAATGAGGTTGAGGTCTCTGGAGTGTGTAGTGTGGAGGGATTGGAATTTCTTTAGATGTAGCATTTTTAACAGAGCTGGGTCAGACATGACTTTGTAAGTCAAGCAAACATCGCCTCTTAGTAGAAGATACAAGACAGAAAATAGTTGGAGTTTTTTTGAGTCTGTCTTTAAGACCTAGGATCCTCTTCTTGAGGTACTTTTGCGGCTTCTCCAGCTGTTGCAGGTGTCTAGTGAGGTACATGCCAAATGGGGCATTATACTCTACAATTGGTCTAATGAGGGAAGAGTAGAGAGAAATGATGACCTTTTTCTTTCTGGATGCAAAACCCTTGGTAATGAGATGTGCAACATAGGACTTTCTGACCACAATGGCAATGTGGTGGTCAAAGGAGAGGTTGCTGTCACACTGTGTCCTCCAACCTCTTACGTCTTCAGTGGCCTCCCATCGATGTGGTAATTAGTGGGAACTGAATTTTTCCCAAAAGGGATGATGATGCATTTTTTGGCATTAAGCTTAAGGCCATGGTTTTAACACAAGTCATGGTCAATCATCTGCGGATTTGGTCAGCCAGAGTCCCTCCGTGTTGGCCCAGACTTCTGAGAAGTAGATGCCAAACAGGAGAGATCCCAGTACCGATCCCTGTGGGACTCCACTGGTGACTGGTCAGCAGTCTGACTTGTAGTCTGCTACTTTCACACTGTGGATTCCATCTGTGAACCAAAAACGAACCAGCACAAGGGAGAAAAGTACCTAAATTTAATTTTATTGTGGCAATATCTGTGAGCCAGTTTGCATCCCACCTAATGATATAGGGGTTGATGCCTAGTTTGTTGAGTTTATCAATAATCCCTGAATGAGGAATGGTATCAAAGGCCTTGGCCAGACTGAGGTAGGCTGTATGAACTGCCTTACCTTCATCCATTGCTCTGGTGACTGACTCAAAGAAGTCAACCAGGTTGAGCAGGCATGATCCATCTTTCACAAAACCAAATTGCGTGGGATCTAGAGTTTGAAGATACACTATATCCTTATTAATTAGGTCCATGATGACGCGCTCCATAGCCTTACATATCAGACTCATCAGGCTAATGGGGCGATTATTTCCAGAGTCTGTACTCGCTCCTGCTTTATAGAGAGGGATGACTGTAGCAGTGCACTATTCGGTAGGGACAAAACCTGAGGTGAGGCTGAGAGAGAACAGAGCACACAGATGTGGTGCCAGTTCACTTTGTAATTCATGTAGAACAGAGCCAGGGATATTGTCGGGTAACTTGGAAGCTGTATTCTTGGCCTTAGACAATGCAGCTTTAACCTGTGCCGCAGTAATGCTGGATGCTTGTCATTCTTCCACTTTTGAGATTGATCCTTTGGGGGGTAAAGTTAGCATTGAATCGGTCTGCCATTATGTTGGCAGTATCTGTTGGCTCAGTATAGGAGATACCATTGTGCAGTAACTCAGAGAAAATCTGGGTATTGCCATGGAGATTCTTGATAAAACTATAAAAGACTTTGTAGTTGTTCTTAGTGTCTGCTGCAATTCTGCCTTCATAGCTGGCTTTGGAGGATTTTTTTGAGGGATCTCAACTTTTTGTTGAGGGTAAGGGAATTTTTCCAGTCTTGGGACTTCACCTTTTTCTGCAACAGTTTCTTCCTTCTGTTGTAGAGTTTATTAATGGCAGGGGACCACCAGACTGGCTTCCTTTTTTTTTTTTTGGAGGAGAGCTTCTTGGTTCTGTTGGGTATGGTGAGTTCCATGCATTTATGTATGTGTTTGTACAGTGCATTCATGTAGGATTTGGCAGTCATGCAGCTATTTTCCATTGGCATGGGTGCTGTAAAGTTAGCCACCTCTGTTTTTAGGAGTCCAAAGTCAGCTTTGGAGAAGTTTTTTCATGGTGGATACTTTGGGGGGGGGGGGTGAGATGTAGACTTCCATGGTGATTAGTTTGTGGTCGATCTAACCAGGGAGGAATTGACTATTGGTGTAGAGCAATGGTTGCCCATGTTAGTAATAACTAGGTCAAGGATGTTGCTTCCTTTAGTGGGGTTAAGAATGAGCTTGTCCAGGGCATTGGAATTGATGCATTCCAGGAAGCAGTGGGCCAGTGCACTGGTGCACGAGTAGTTTTCCAAGTAGATGCAGGAGTAGTTTAAGTCACCTAGTATGAGTGTGTTGGGTTGGATCTTAATAGTTTCCATGGTGCTTAGGAATGTGGAGTGAGCCTTTATGAATATGGAGACACCACTGCCTTTGGAGCTTCAGTCCATGTTCTGGGGCCGAAAGGTGTGGAATGAGTCAGCTTGGTAGCGCATTGAGTGCCTTCTGCTGCTTTAAACCAGGTCTCCATTACAGCACAAATGTCGATGTTCTCCATTTTGAGGAGTGCTTCGAGTGAGTGCATCTTGAGATAAAAACTTTGTGTTGAGCTGCATAACCTTCAGAATGCATTTATTTATAGCTGTTATGGTGGTAATTTGATCTTTGGATCACCACCTAAAAAAGGCACAATAGGGGTGGCAAGAGCCTTAGTCAATACCTAGAAACACAGGAGTGACAGATGCAGGTCATCTCTGGAAAAGCAAAGCTGGATATGCTCCAAACCAACGGACTTCTCTGTGGTTCAATAATCACAAAAAATGATAAATCCCAGAAAGCAAACTTTATTAAGCGTAACACACAGGCTTTTCGTCAGTATCATTACCGACTTCTTCAGAAAATGGAAACAGCATCACTCATTAACAACTGCAATAAATACAACATTTTTAAAAAATCACATGGTCTCTGTGTACTGCAAGACTACATATCAACCCACATATAAAATACTAAATAAAATAATTGATTAAAAACACTGCTTTGCAAATTGACTGCGTCTAATATTTAAAATGTTAAGAAACGCCTCATACTGAGCGAATAGAAGGTTCACACTATGCGAATATTTTGGTAAGTAGTCAGACTAGCAATAAAAACAATAAATTGCAAACTCTACAGTGACCTGTCCCTATGAATATCATGCTGTTATAAACAAAAAATGGAATATTGAAATCGCATCCGTTTAAAAAAAAACATCAATACAAAATGTTAAGAGAAATCACAGAACATGACACTTAACTAACCTTGTATAAGCTGACCCAACTCGATGCACATCAAAAAGATTTTACAATATAAAAGTATGCTAAACGAAACAGTGGAAATGATAATGTATATAACATTGTGCCCCAGTACTGTAACCCTGCCATAAACATGATGAATACATGATAAAGTCGCACCGGCTAAAAAACTAGTCGAACCTTAATGTATTCAAAGCAACTACAAATGATGAAACTTGTGCTGACCCTGTAGGCTTTAATAACTATGGTGTTCCATAAGCTGACATGCATGTAAAAAATATATAGTAAAGCCTCGTCAGCTGAAAAAAATAGATGGTCCTCAATATGTTTAAATCAAACACAAGAATGTCACTTATACTGACCGTATGGAACTATACTAAATGAATATTCTCTTACATTACATATTTGACAAGGACCAACATAAAAATAAAATGAAATAAAATTGAAACTGCTTGTACATAGTGTTCTGCTGGTGTATTGCAGGCAGACCTAAGGAATAAACTCAATGTACAATCTTAATGTTGTTGGCATAAGATGATAGAAAAACCATCTATACAATCAACGGATCTCATGCATGTAAGTAAACACTCTATTGAATTGTCAAGAAATATGTAATGCCAAACAAACTGTATAATAATGAAAAACAAAAAATCCCATAAATCTATACAAGTAAAAAATTATATACATAAAATAAAATGCCATAAACTGAATAAATTAATATGAATTAAATAAAATTAATGTAATATGAAAAATGTATTTATTATTATCTGAAAGGACAAAATAAAATGTGGAAGAGGGCAGGGGCTACTTATGGCAAACCCTAAAACTACTATATCGCAATTGTAACTCTAGACTAGGGCTCTAGTCTAAAGTATATCAAATATCCCTAACTTACCCCTACAAATCCTAGGGGCAAAAAAATCTATCAAATGGTCCACTACTAACGAACATATTACAATGGGAAACTTGACAATAATGAAATGGACTAGATGAGCAATCAAATATCATAATGAACAAATGAACTGTATTATATACAGAAAAAGACAAGTATGAAATACTGAAGTAGTTTATCTATTTAACCTCTTGAGTTTCAGTAGACAAGATATGAACAACATGCCACTGATGCCAGGAGCATGACAGGCATCTAACCTGAGTTGCCATGACAACTCTCTACTCTCCAAAAGGAGAGACGAAGGTCCTCCCCTCCCATCAGATTTAACTTTATCTATAACTGAAAACAAGAAGCCATGATTAGGATTCTCCACTATATGCTTTCTCCAATTTGCCCTTCCTTATAGCATATAGATATTCATAAATGCATTCATGTAATCTTCTGTCGGTCTTACCGACATAAAAAGCTGGGCAACATGAACACTTGGCTAGGTACACTACTTGTGAGCTAGAAATGTACCTGCCCACTATACTAAATGCTGAGTCCCTTATTTCATATTTAGACCCCATCCTTATATAGCTACAATACTTATTTCATATTTAGACCCCATCCTTATATAGCTACAATAACGGCACATGTTGCACTTGTACATACCATCCCTGGTACTAGGTACCTTTGATTTTTTTTCTCCAAAATGCTCTTGAGATTGTGGCCCCTCTTGAACACTATTCTTGGTGATTCTACCAATTGTTTACAGATGGAATCATCCTGTGTTATCAAATTCCAATTTTTCAAAATAATTATCTCCTTCGCATCCATACTGTATGTTAGTTTGAAGCTACTGGACATCGAGCTGACTACATCTGTTTTCACTTCATTGTCGCCTTGAGATATGGTTTTCTGATTCAAAATTGGTAAGCAAACACCAGTGTCCCTCTTTTTTTGTACCTCCCTCAAGATTTCATTGATGAGATCCACAGGGTAACCCGTATTGAGGAAAAGGTTTGCCATAAAGGCACATTCCTCCTGGAAATCACAATCTCTAGACACCATTCTAGCAGCTCTGACTAGTTGACCCTTAATAATTGATCTCTTTTGAGAGAATGGGTGACAACTGTTAAAATGGACATAGCTGTTAGAAAAGGATTCCTTCCTATAAATCTTAGCTATGTAGCACCCTTTTTCTTCATCTTTCATAAGCCTGTGTGTTGTGCTTAATAAAGTTTATGCTTTCTGGGATTTATTGTGTTTTGAGATTGTTGAACCACAGAGAAGTCAGTTGGTTTTTACTTAGTCTTCTTTTTTGTTGAGTTTGATCTCTGGAAAAGTGTCAAGGTCCATCAAACATGTAGGTCATAAATAAAGAAAATGCGGATACAGTGGGATTTAGGGACATCGTCAAAAGTAAGAGACGTGGACATAGTGAGTACTAATTCTGAATACATAAAGGGATGGTAGAATATGAAGGATGAGGGAAATCTACAATGTTCTTCAACTTAGAGGTAGGAACCAGAAGGAAAAACATTTGTTAGACTAACTAATAAAGACAGAAAATAGAGAGAAAATATGGGTTACAATCACCATATGACCAATAATAGAGTGGTATGCAAGGTACAAAGAGGGGGTGCAATGGAAGGCTTGAACCTATAGGAGAGCAATGGACAGAGACTGCGCGCGGTCCCACTATCAAAAGGAGCCAGTGTGATTGAAATTGTAGAGTTACTTACATGGGAGAAGCCATGGAAAAAGAGAAGGGAAGGACCTTAACATGACACACTGGAAATATGATGATGAATCAAGTGAAGGTGAGTGCCCTATAGACATGCATTGACTTTGCTACAGTATGGTTCATAGTGGGGTTGAAAAGGAGAGGAGAGGAAAAACGGTACAGAAATACACACAGCCAGACAATGGAAAGATACTGAAGGAAAAAAGTGCACTCTAAATGGAATGAATAGTATCAATTGTAGAGGGGAATTTGCTTGGGGGATCAGCAATGGCAAAGATTAAGAGAGGTCAGCATGGCTTGATACAGAGGTAAACATTGGTAATTATGTCAAAGTTGTGTATGGACAGCTGAAATGGAGGTGATGTTTTAGGGAACGTTACACTTACACAAAGAAAGGGGCAATCAGTAGTAAAGATGGCAAAAGCAGGTTTAGATAGGTTAGTAGCGGGTATATATTGGAGAGGGGCATCTTCTTTAGATGTGTAGGGAAAGGAAAACACAGAAAAGCAAACTATGAGCTATTAATGGAAGCCAGGGTATGCAAAAGGAGCCCATAATACAAATCCCTATCAGATAAACACTTCAAAACTTCAATCATACGGCGGAGACCATATGATCAAAGTTTTGAAACTTTGAAACTAATATAAAAAAGATTATGTTTTTTCAGGGTGTCAAGCTGCCTTGCACCCCCATGTTCAGGGGGGGTTTGTAGGGGGATGCAGCTCTCCACACTGGAGTGTGTCCCCCTCACCAAAGTGGGTCTGTCTTTCTGCAGAGTGAATTTCTTTTATGTTTGGGCAATTGTTTACTTACAAGTTGACATTTGGATTTTTCAGGTTTCACTTTTTTTGTCTCTGGTATAGGACTTTCAATCATCAGGATTTCAAAGTAGACAGAAATATAATATATATAATAGGTTTACTATCATTTCCATGAATTTCCTTCCATCTAATGCTGACATCGCCAAACAAGTATGCTGAAAATGAAAAGGTTGTTCCACCCCTTGTTGAACCATGTTAATAGCAATGGTTCAGCATTCACTGTTTCGGAAATGTGGCTGTTGGAGTAAATGTTCCTTTCGATGTTCATTGATGTGGTCCACTGACTTTCCATTCAAGGTCAAGTCACCTGGAAAACTGCCTTTTTATGTTGCCATCTACAATGGAAGGCATTTTGTGGAAATGATAGTAAACCTATGTGTGTGTGTATGTATATATATATATATATATATATATATATATATATATATATATGGACTAAATCATGTCCTCTTGCCTCCGAGTTGGTCCTGCAACCAGGCTGCTCGTCTTGCTTCCCGCTTGCTCCTTTAGGTGCTACCTCTACCTGCTTTTAGTACTAGGAATTCCCTCCCATCTGAGTGAAAACATCCTTGGATAAGCTGCTCCCAGGCTCAATCAACTCCAACCTAACTAAAGGGCTTATTTTCCCTCCTACGAAGGAACATCGGTGTATGTAGCTATATTGAACATTGCTGTTGGCAATTTATAATCTTTCCCAGCATTCTACCTTAGTGTGCATGATAGCAGCCTGCCGCAGGCCGCTGCCCCCCCAGGTTTACATGCTACTCCATGTCCACTTCCTTTGTAAACGTCTTAGATTAATTTTGGCATAGCTGTAAATTCCTTTTCATTTATGGTACTACCTTCCTTCACCACTTAGTGGCAGCATACACCCTGGAAAGTTCTGCAAAACACCTTTACACAGCCCTACAAAGTATACACTGTTCATTTTTCTCTCTGTTCCTCACTTGAGTCTCTGTGGAATTAACTTTCACTCCTCAAGGCTTGATCTGATGAACTATAGTATTCTAACAATTTTTCTCTAGTCCAATCACTACAAAGATATAACCCTCTCCCTGCCTTTATCTGTATTCCAGCTTCTGTTCACTGATTGTTTTCTCTGGTCTATCTCTTTTGGCACTATATCCCTCCCCCTTCCTCCTCTCTCATCCTCCCATCCCTTCTCCCTCTAACCTATCCCCTCCCCCTAAGGCTAGCTCCTGCCTTAAAGTTATTATTATGACTATACTTCCAGTGGCGCCATTTTAAAAATACCAAGACTAAATCATGTCCTCTTGCCTCTGAGCTGGTCCTGTGGTCAGGCTGCTCGTCCTTCTTCCCGGTAGGTTGCACTGTGTTAACTCTTTTAATGTGTAACTGCTTCCGTTATTGTCATTTTCCACTTGTGTTGGAACATTGTTTATGTTTCTCTACTTTACTAATGAAGTGTAATTTATAGGTTGTTGTTTGTACCATTTGCCTTAAATTGTCCTTATTTTGGTCTCTAGATGCTTAATATGCTTATAGATTCATAGCGTCTGCTAGTATTTTGCTTAGAATTATCCTTATCTAACCACTAGATGTTTGAACATACTGGTTAGATTCTGAGCTATTACCAGTTTTTGCCCAGAATTGTAAATAGTTTTAGTCACTAGAAGCTGAATTACTTCTGTATCATTGGCGACTGCTTTAAGGTATCCTTGCATTACATTTAGCCATTGTATATTCCACTAGAAACTAAACTCAATTTTACCCTCTTAGTGACCACCATTATTTAGGTCAGAAGTGTACATATTACGTTACTACAAGCTAAACTACTGTTGGTTTCTTAGTGACTACTATACTTACCTTTTTGTATTATTTGAGTCACTAGAAGCTGTGTATACTGCTAGAGTCTTAGCGACTACCTTTATATAGTTCCAAAGTGTACACACAGCCTCTAGAGGCTGTATTACTGCTGTAAACTCCGCAACTGCTTTAACTTATCCTTACACCACATTTTTCAAGTCCTGCTGACCACATTGCTTAGCGATTATAATAGCTGTCCTCTAAGGCAATGTAGTGCTCCAATTTCAGCTAGCAAAACTGCACTCAAGCATTTAAACGGAATGTAAGGCTGGAGTCTTAACAACTGTTAACTGTAGTGTTATTCAACCTTAGCCTTTTACTACTCTCATGTTTAAAGACCATTTGTTATAAACCATTTGAAGCTGCATGTAACGCCTGAATATTTCCAATGTTCTTAGACAAATGTAAGACTGTATTTTATCATTTAGGTGAAATGTGTCTGCTACTGCTCTTTGTCAAATGTTAAGACTACTTGTTTAGCATTTAGTGAAGTGTGTCTGCTAATTATGTATTTTTTGGCTGACTTGGGGTATTGCTTTTACCTACAGAACTACCCAATTCACACTAGTGGTCACCCTGCCTTTTTATTTTTTTCTTCTATTTCTGTGCTGCTCTTCTCTCCCTCTTCATATACCTTTCTGTCCTTTACATCCTCTTTCCACAGTACACACTCGTACTACCTCTCCCACTCTAAGTTCTCCTTTTTCCTGCCTATCCTCCTACCAAACCCCCTCTATTTCCCCTTAATTGCAGTTTATTTCTCTTCTCTCCTTACAGCGTGCTCCCTCAAGTGCTACCTCTACCTGCTTTTTGTACTAGGATTTCCTTCCCATCCGAGTGAAGACATCTTTGAATAAGCTGCTCCCAGGCTCAATCAACTCCAACCTACCTAAAGGGCTTATTTTCCCGCCTATGAAGGAACATCGGTGTATGCAGCTATATTGAACATTGCTGTTGGCAATTTATAATCTTGCCCAGCATTCTACCTCGGTGTGCATGATAGCACCTCTCAGGTTTACATGCTACTCCATGTCCACTTCCTTTGTAAACTTCTTAGATTAAATTTGGAATAGCTGTAAATTCCTTTTAATTTATGGTACTACCTTCCTCCACCACTTGGTGGCAGCATACACCCTGGAAAGTTCTGCAAAACACCTTTACACAACCCTACAAAGTATACACTGTTCACTTTTCTCTCGGTTTCTCATTTGAGAGTCTGTGGAATTAACTTTCACTCCTCAAGGCTTAATCTGATGAACTATAGTATTCTTTAACATTTTTTCTCTAGTCCAATCACTACAAAGATATAACCCTCTCCCTGCCTTTACCTGTATTCCAGCTTCTGTTCACTGATCGTTTTATCTGGGCCATCTCTTCTCTTGGCTCTATCTGGTTTATTGGCCCTGCAGGCTTACTCCCCTCCACTACCCTACCCCCAATTCTCACCCACCACCAGT
Source organism: Protopterus annectens (assembly GCF_019279795.1). Lineage (NCBI taxonomy): Eukaryota > Metazoa > Chordata > Ceratodontiformes > Protopteridae > Protopterus > Protopterus annectens. Next base: position 161,817,446 of record NC_056749.1, read on the forward strand.
GGTCCTACACTTATCCTAGCCAAAAGACTCCTCGCCTTCATCTCTCCCAATCCACTCACATCTCACTATCGCCTCCCCTCTCATCCTCCAATGCTTTCTCACCCCTCCCCATCCCAAACCTTTTAGCACTCTACTCACTTCTAAACACCTCCCTCTTGCACGCTCATAGTTCCCTCTACATCCAACTACTTCTTCAGTACCCTCCACCCAACTATTCATTTATACCTACACCATACCATGCCTTCTCAAACCCTTCTCATCCCTTCCCTCTGCCTACTACTTCTAATTCATCTATACCATGCTACCTCTTATTCCTTTTATGAACTACCCCCTTCTTTCCTATCCCTTCTCACTACCAATACCCTCAACACTCATCACTCAACCATATCTCACTTTCACACTATATCATTCTCCCAGTTCAACTAAACCCACTTCTCTGCTTCAAACTAAAGCTTCTACCCTCCTTAATGGAACGTCATATTCCTAAAGCATTATTATACCTCCCACAAAACACTAGGAGTTGACCCAAACTCCTGCACTCATTCCCCTTTAACTGACTATGCCTAGCAGGTGACATACATCCCAACCCAGGACCTAGTACCAGCAATAATCCAACTCCCCCTATTACCACCCATATTACCAACCCTAAATATCTCAAACTCCTGACCATCAATACCCAGAGTCTAAAAAACAAAATAGCCCACTTCCACGCTTGGCTATACCATACCCTACCTGATATAGCAGCGGTCTCGGAGACCTGGGTAAAACCCAATATTTCTGACTCTGACATCCTACCTCCTGGTTTTCAAACTCTTAGACATGACTGCCTAAAAAAGAAGGGAGGAGGAGTGGCCTTAATCTACTCTAGTCTACTCTCCATCACTCCCTACCAAAATCCTATTCCTCAGTTCAACAATGCTGAACCATTCATAGGAATCCTCCAACTAAATAACCATAAAAGCATGTGTGTCATAGCCTTCTATATTCCCCCTGGAAACAATACAAATATATTTGAGGAAATCCTTCTATGGGTCTCAACCAATATTAAGTAGGAGACTTGTATCATAAGAGATGTAAACATTGACTGGAACAAAACTGATAATTCCACCATCTCAATTAATCTATATAATTTCAGTCAACTTAGAAATACCATTACCAGACCTAATAAAAACAATCCCCCAGGCTCCATACTTAACTGGATCCTAGTCTCTCACCCTAATAAAATCTCCCATAAGAGCACCTTACCAGACTCCATTAGTGACCACTTGCTAGCCTTCGTCCATAGAGCAACTCCCTCCTCTCCTTACCAACATCAATATATCCACACACGAAACCTCACAAACTTTAACCCCACAACTTTCTCCAATTCTCTCAAACTAATAAACTGGGACAATCTAAAAACTCTTGCTCTAGACCAGGCCATTGAACATTTCAACTCAACCTTCTTAGCTACCCTTAACTCTCATGCCCCCCCCAGAACAAAACGTATAAAAACCAACTCAGCCCCTTGGCTTACTAAAGACACCAAAACACTTATGAAACAAAGGGACAAAACCTGGAAACTTTACTAACGCAATAAGAACCCAGACTCCCTTCTTAAATATAAACAACTCTGTAACCTAGCCAAAAAACTTATTATACAGGATAAAAAAAATCATACTATACCAGACTTCAATCTAATCATTCCACAAATCCCAAACAATTCTGGAAGTCAGTCAACTCTCTTCTCAACCCTGGTACCAAAAACAATCCTTGCCCTGACACTAGCATGTCTGACCCAGATACAGCCACGCTATTCAACTCCTTTATTAACTCCATAGCAGAACTCACTAAGACCTTACCAAACAACAACTTCGCCCCCTCCTCAAACCCTCTCCTCCACCATCCATTCCTTTCTCATCTCCCATTTTTCACCTCAAACCCATTTCCACATCATAACTAAAATGCTCTCTAAGCTTAAGCCAGGCTCCAATGCCCCTGACAACATCCCCTCACTCTTTCTAAAACTCGCAGCAGATGGAATTGCCATCCCCATTAGAATTCTCATTAACAGATCCATACAGGAATCTTATGTTCCTAAACTGTGGCGTGCAGCCTTCATCCTACCCCTCCCACAAAGGAGGCAAAAATAATAATATCTCCAACTTCGGGCCCATAGCCATTCTCTCACCTGTTTCAAAAATACTTGAGAAATGCATTCACCTCCAACTCATTCCATTCCTTACAAATAACCAACTCCTCACCCCAACTTAACACGGATTTCATCCAGGCCATAGCACAATAACTGCTCTCCTCTCTTTCCTAGACATAGTAAACCATGCCCGTGACTCTGGAGAACTTGTATCCACAGTCCTCCTTGACCTCTCCAAGGCTTTTGATACTGTCTCCCATTCCCATCTCCTAAACCACCTTGCTAAATCTTAATCTCTCACACAACATCCTTCCCTGGTTCAGCAGCTACCTCTCTGACTGATCTCAGGCCGTAAAATGGAAAACTGGCACCTCAACCTTCCTACCAACCCCAACCGGTGTCCCCCAAGGATCTATACTCGGCCCAATGCTATTTAATATCTTTATTAATTACTTCCACACAGCTATTCCTAACACCATGATAGTTCAATATGTAGATGACTCAACTCTAGTCTGCTCTGCTTCTAACCTCCAAGTACGCCAAACAAAAACCCAAACTGCTTTTTCCACCACTGAGAACTGGATGCTTCAAAATCACCTCTCTCTAAATGCCAACAAATCTAAAATTCTACTGTTCTCTCCCTCTAAACCTCACCCTCTTGACCAAAACTCCAACATTATCAGCCATGCCAACTCCACTATTGAAGTTGTTCCTTTTGCTAAACTTCTTGGGGTCACTATTGAACAACATCTCAAATTAGACACCCATATTCAGCTAAACATTAAGAAAACACATCAGAAACTTGGCATGCTGTACAGGAACTCCCATTTTCTATCCCCTTCCACAAGACATAACCTCGCCACTACCTGCTTACTACCATCTCTGATGTATGGTGCCCCTCTACTTATCAATCTATCTTCCGCTATCTCCTCTAAACTGGACTCCTGTTACAACAAAATCTTTTGCCACCAAGTCCAAGTACTCTACCCACCACTGCATACCTCTCCACCTACTGCAATGGCTAGAACTTCCCAACTACCTGGACTACCTCCAAATCACTATAGCCCACAAACTCATTTTTAAACCCATTAAGTGCCCTGCACTAACTAATATCTTACCACTTTATAACCCTCACATAACTCCAAGATCTGGTCACCAAAATCTCATTTCTGTATACAAATCAAACCGTTCCTCAGGTCAGTTTCTATCCTTTTCCTTAGCCAAAAAATGGAACTCTCTTCCTCCCTCTCTAAGGATTTCTCAAAACTTTGATCACTTCAAAACCCAGCTCCATTCCTACCTCTCCAATAACAGGAAATGCACTTGCACTCTACCTACTTAATCCTGCCTAATACATGAATACACACATACATAAACTACCTTCCACCTTACCCAATAGGAATTCAATCATATTTACTGTTTTCTTACAAATGTTTCTTTCATAGCATTCTCAGAAAACAAACCTCAGTATAATGGTGACTCTATTATCGACCTCTAATTGTATTTACATGTAAATATGCACTGTATACCATATTATGTTGATATTCTACTGTGCCTATGTTTTACTACATAGTTTTTACTAATTGTTTAATTGTTACTATGTCTCCTATGTTTTGTGGAGCTTTTCTCCCCGGGCCTCCACTGCAAATGGGCTCCTTGAGCCCAGTGGACCTCCCCGGTCATCAAACTGAAAATAAATAAATACATTATATATATATATATATATATATATATATATATATATATATATATATAAAATTATTAAAGTACTGATTGGCTAGACAGAGGGACCGAGCTAGTAAAGATGTGCAGCAGGTAAGGGTGAAAGGATAATGAGGGAAACGTACTCACAAGTGAAGAGTGTGTTGAGCAGATGGAAAGAGTACTTTGAGGGGTTGATGAATGAAGAGCATGAGAGGGAGAAAAGGTTGGATGATGTGCGGATAGTGAATCATGACGTGCAATGGATTAACAAGGAGGAAGTAAGGATAGTTATGAAGAGGATGAAGAATGGAAAGGCTGTTGGTCCAGATGACATATCTGTGGAAGCATGGAGGTGTTTAGGTGAAATGGCAGTGGAGTTATTAACTGGATTGTTTAATGAAATCTTGGAAAGTGAGAGGATGCCGGAGGAATGGAGAAAAAGTGTTTTGGTACCGATTTTTAGGAATAATGGTGATGTGCAGAGCTGTAGTAACTACAGAGTGATTAAACTGATCAGTCACAGCATGAAGTTATGGGAAAGAGTAGTGGAAGCTAGGTTAAGAAGGGAGGTGATGATTAGTGATCAGCAGTATAGTTTCATGCCAGGAAAGAGCACTACAGCTGCAATGTTTGCTCTTAGAGTGTTAATGAAGTACAGAGAAGGTCAGAAGGAGTTGCATTGTGACTTTGTGGATTTAGAGAAAGCATATGACAGGGTGCCTAGAGAGGAGTTACGGTATTGTATGAGGAAGTCGGGAGTGTCAGAGAAGTATGTAAGAGTGGTACAGGATATGTACGAGGTTAGTGTGACAGCGGTGATGTCTGCGGTGGGATTGATGGATGCGTTTAAGGTGGAGGTGGGATTACATCAAGGATCAGCTCTGAGCCCTTTCTTATTTGCAATGGTGATGGACAGGTTGACAGACGAGATCAGACAAGAGTCCCCGTGGACTATATTATTTGTGGATGACATTGTGATCTGTAATGAGAGTAGGGAACAGGTGGAGGAGACCCTGGAGAGGTGGAGATATGCTCTAGAGAGAAGAGGAATGAAGGTCAGCAGGACTAATTCAAAACATGTGTGTGTGAATGAGAGGGAGGCTAGAGGAATGGTGAGGATGCAGGGGAGTAGAGGTGGCGAAGGTGGATGAGTTTAAGTACTTGAGATCAACAGCTCAGAGTAATGGTGAGTGTGGAAGAGAGGTGTGGAAGAGAGTACAGGCAGGATGAAGTGGGAGGAGAAGAGTGTCAGGAGTGATTTGTGACAGATGAGTACCAGTAAGAGTGAAAGGGAAGGTCTACAAGAGGGTAGTGAGACCAGCTATGTTATATGGGTTGGAGACGGTGGCATTGACAAAAAGGCAGGAGTCACAGCTTGACGTGGCAGAGTTGAAGATGTTAAGATTTGCACTGGGTGGGACGAGGATAGACAGGATTAGGAATAAGTATATTATAGGGTCAGCCCAGGTTGGAAGGTTTGGAGACAGCCAGAGAGGCAAGATTACGTTGGTTTGGACATGTGCTGAGGAGGGATGCAGAGTATATTGGGAAAAAGATGTTAAGGATGGAGCTGCCAGGTAACAGGAAAAGAGGGAGGCCTAAGATAAGGTTGATGGATGTGGTGAGAGGACATGCAGGTGGTTGGTGTGACAGAGCAAGATGCAGAGGACAGGAAGAAATGGAAACAGTTGATCTGCTGTGGCGACACCTAACGGTAGCAGCCGAAAGATGAAGATAATCAAAGCACACTCCTAGCAGTATGTTCATTCCCAGCTCCATTCTATTATCCCTAAAAAAGTATTTATTCTACCTTCTTCCTTCACACCTCCACATTTCCCCCTAACAAACCTACCTCAACTCACTCACTACTCCTATATCTAGCAAATGTTTTAACACAGAAACACTAAAAAAGTTCTCAAATCAACACATCAAGATATCCACACTACTGCTGCTTCTCCTGACTCTTAACTCAAATAAGGGTTTACATACAATTTCCATCCCCACAGCTCTGCACCTTATGAATTCCTTCATCTCCAGACTCTGCACATCACTCCATTATCTCTGCTCTGACAATACCATGACAACCCACAATTCCATCCCTAAGCACTTTAACCCCCATACTCAACCCCTTTGGCTTCATAAGCCATCCTCCTCCTTAAAAGAATTGTAAACCACTCAAGTCACTATTTCTAGCCTAAATGTCTACTCCAACTATCGCCCATATTTCTGCTGTCATTCCAAAAAACACTGAATCAAACAAAAGACCAAACAGCACCAGATGTACGAAAATCCCAAGCCTATACTCCCCTTTAGTGTGGCCTATTAAATGCCGATAGCCTTAAAATAAGCTAGAACAAACTGACTCTGTTACAATATCCATGGAATGAGGGTGAAGGAATCAGAAAAATGATATTTCACTAATCTTTTATCACATACCAGGCTACAATTATATTTTTAAAAAATCTATTATCAAGGCAACAAAATGACAAGAGTACAACATATGATACGAAAAATGATTTTATTACATTACATTTACTATAATTATATTCTTGACAAAAGACCATATCACAGTCAAGGAATGGGAGAGCCCAAATTATACTACAGATCTAACCTACAACTCAACCCTCTCTCTCACAATCGGCCTCGACATCAGAAAATTTTAACTGGCTGGTTACACAAATTTTACAATCAAAAATACAAAACCTATATATTGCCTCAGCTTTCCTCACTCCCGCCCTCCAAAGACATACTGATAAGTGAAATGGCAGTCCTCTAAACTAAATGTAGGTATGTATGATGTGGGAGTATGTCATAGTATCTCTTTTTTGCGATAGATGGTATTCTGTCCAGAAGTGGTTCTCTGCCTTGAACGCATTGTTTGCCAAAATACTTTCCTGCTTCCTTGAATTTCTGAGAAATGATGGTTAACCAGGATACATCATCAATCCCACTGGACATACTGGAAAATGAATATGTCTAGCACTATTTCTTACAAATACCACAACTTGTATATGAAAACGTTCCCTTAGATCAGTTCATCTCCACAGCTGACAAACAAAAAACATATTAAGCAAGTATATATTACCATGCTAGAATCCATGATAAATAGTGAATAGCAAGCTATGGCTTTAAAATACTCTGAGCAATGGAAATATTTTTAACTTTTATATTAATTTTTGTTGAGTACATTCTCACCAGTCTATATCTCAGAGCTTTGGATCTAGGAAGTGTTAGATACTGGAATTATTCTAAAAAGTTGCTGGTTTTTAGAAGTGGAACACACAGCAACAATGGAAACTGAACATTGCACTTTAAACAGAAAATATATAAAGGCCTCAGTCTAAATGTTCATTTGGTCTGGTTGTTGTTGTGTCTTTCAGCTTATCCCGGTTAGGGGTCGCCACAGTGGAACTCCGGTCATGGAATGGAACTAATGTCATTTGGTCTGGTACAGAGTCCAAATTTTCATGAATCCAGACATTCCATGATTTATGGGATTTTTCTGTCAGCCAAACATGGTAGTCCACTGCCTGATGGGTTGGATTGTCAGAAGTGAGGCAAAGTTTTAGAAACGCATCACAAGATCATTTTATGGAAAATGTTCATCAGGGTAAGTTGTACACTTGTTTACCAGCAATTAATTTTTCTCTCACTTGTTGTATGTTAAGGATCTGTTGTCCACCTTCAGCATGCTGAACCCAATGTCAATCCCCCCCGCCTCAGGAGGAACCCCAAACCACTTTCTCCTCCGGCCACAATTATGACATATGCCAGACTACAGCTGCAGTGAACATATGCAGACTGAAAATGCACATTTATGCATAAATAGTGCTGTGTTTCATTTGCAATGAGTACAGAAGTACAAATGTAACATCACAATCTCATTTCAGTTCTGTTCAATGTGACAAAACCTTAGAGGTGTGAACTGCCATGAACCTCAAATTCTTTTACTATTATTTTTGTTCACAAGCCTTAGTTTGCAATGATAAAAATGTTTAGAGGTGCTTTTGCTCATTTTTCAGATAATCTGTCAGCTAACAGTATTACATTTAACCGTTTGACACAGCAATGATAGAAAAGCATTTATCACATTTCAAATATATAAAATAGCAATTAGTAGGTTTCGGATCAGTATTTTGTCTTAAATGCCAAATAATTTTAATCATACCATCTGCTCCAAACATTATTTTACGTCACAGGTTTAAAACTCTTATGTTTACCACAACCGATCATAACGGCCTAGAAATGAAACATGACAAAATTTGAAAATACCCTTTTATGTCCTTGTTAACTATTTTTCTAAGTTACAAAAGTCTAAGGTCATAGCTTGTAAGTATTACAACAATCATGACTGTATATTTTAGAACAATGAATGAATATGTCTGTTACATAATAAAACTCGTACTGTGTTGTCAAAAAAATTAAAAGAAATTGCCAAATGAAAAGAAAATCACTAGCATGTATAACCATTTGTGCAAAACAATGCAAGATTGGATTTAGCCATCCAGTTCAAATTCTGTTCCCTATGATGTCTAGTTTCTATTAAACATACAGTTATAATTACATGACTCTGCTTGCAGAATCCTACATCACTGCAGCTTATTAAATATTTATTTATTTTTTCATTAATGGTACACAAGCAGATATGTACTTCACTTTCTCGGCACCATTTTTTTGGAAAAATGCAGCAGTAATTGCACAACAGAGAGAATGTACTCTCTTTTTAATTACAAAAGGAAATGCTGTTTATTCTGTTAATTATATAGTCGGACAGATGAGTTTATAAAATTCCAGATGGAAAAAAAAAATGATGCATCTTAGCATAAATACATTTGTCTACTTGACTTTGTGCTCAATTTCCCTTTGTCTTATTAATGGTAAACATTCTCGTGAAGCAAAGCAATGTCCTTGCATTAAAAATATAATCTTTCTGATGCGTTGTGTGTGGTTATCCTGTATTCTGTTGTAGAACCCCCAAGCACTGCAGGCTTCAGATGCTGTGAATACATAATGTTAATAACGTAAACCTAGATAAGCATGAACAGTGCTGTATTGTTTTATTCTATTATGCAAATATGATTAGCTGTTTCAGTGAAGGTCCCTGTTGCTTCAGATTTGTCTACATTATAATAAACTATTCACATCCCATGCCTTTTTATCAGGCGATAATGCCGTTTCCATGACTACTCTTTCCACAATATGGTGTAGTATATCCATTTGTAGAAGCTTAATTTGTAGTTTGCATAGCAGGTTTTGTTTAATGTACTTAGGGCAACACACACACATACACGTTCCCTGTCACTGTCAGAAACTAGCACAAATCTAAAATCAATGCTAACAGTATAAAACAGTTCTGAGCAGAGTTCCTTTGTTTGTGGTTAACTGACATTTTGTAATTGCTTCCATCGTTTGCTCATCATAAAGACAGAATAAAAGACAAGGGATTTTATTTTAATGAAGTAGGAAGCATCTGTTTATTATCCTGACCCCATGGTGTTACTAATCTTATTTACTCTAAAGCTCATATTACAGTAATCTCTTGCAATGAGACATCTCTATTCACATAATCAGAAAGGGTATAGGGACCTGAACATTATGGGGTAAACATAAGTATGAAAATGAAGTGAAACTGCTACCTCTTAATTCTTGTTTTAGTATTCTTTAAGTAAAAGCATTGCTAAAGTGAAACACAATTTACAAGTACCTCTAATTTAATCAGCAGATGAAAACTTCTGGTCTAATAACTTTTTCCTCGTGTCCCCAGCACCACCTCTGGGGCTGGAGTCACAACAATGACAGGTTCAGAGGGGAAAGTGGAGCATAACAGCTTTCAATATCATGTAAACTGCCTTTCATGCCAAGGGATTTGTTTTGTGAGCTGTAACTGGAAGGAAGTACTCGTATTGTGATCGGCGCTCATTTCAGTTAGCCCCCCCAAAAAATGCCAACATGCTAATGACAACCCACCATGTAAAAAATGACATCATGCCTATCACTGGGAATATGTCATGCGACAGGTGGAATCCCCTCCTTCACAGCATGGTTGAGATGGTGAAGCAGCTGTTATCCACTCCATACACAGTTGCTACATAGAATGGACCAGTCAAACTTGTAACAGCTTGGTCATAGTTAAAGCTCCATCCTTCTATACGACACTGAGCTGGGGTAGTAGATTACATGTGGTCATCGTGCTTCATTTACAATAGCACAAAAAAGATTTAGACTGCAGTCTTATAATACTATGCATCCATTTTGGAGCCACTCTTTTCATGCATGTTGATGCTTTGAGTTTGTCATGCCCTATATGCTTCCTCTGCTCGAGGCTATGGCAGGAAGATTTCCTTTATTTTGAAATTTACCATGGACTAGTGTCAGTTATAGCAATTCCTCAACACTATGATTTAGCCTGTGCTCTGTAGTAAATGATTTCATAAAACCTCCATAATAGGACTGAGAATTTTATGGCAATTCACAGATGCTGACAACTCAAAGAAATGCTTCCACTAACCAGCTCATGTATCATACAAATGCACTATAAGCAGTGCAAAATACCCCACCACCAACACACACCATCTCTTTGAATGAGAGAAAATACAAGTAGTCGACTTTAGTGCATCTATAAAGAGGTGCAAATTACCTTGTTCTAGCACTTGCTACCATACCTTCCAGCTGTCCCCGATTTTGCCTCATATTTTTCAACTTGTCCATCAAACCTCTGACTTTCTTGTACATCTGTGAGCATTATAGGTAGTCAATCATGTCAGACATTAGTCTCTGATACTTTTTGTTCTTGGGAAATTGCATATTCATGCAAAATCTGTTCTATTAACTTTTCCAAGTGAATTAAAGTAATATTTAAAATTTGTCAAAAATTTTGGGCCCCATTAATTTTGGCTTTGTTGAGAATTCTTGAGAAAAGTGGGTATACTTGCTTTACATTGTTCATTTGTGAAATAACTAGTGGACAAGAAGACCTAAATAGTAGATCAGGATATTTATTTTATTCGGTGGGTCGTACATGGAGCTATGGCTCTTGTATATGTGCCTCCATCACAAAAATTCTCAGTCTAGTTTTGTGCAATATGAAAGATGCATAGAGTCCTAAAACTTTAAGGAATCCAAAGCATCATTTCTTTGTTCTTGATTCCCACTGTAGCAATCTTCTGTTACTTTGTTTTTGTAATCTACAGTTGCTATAGTTACTATGCTTTTTTCTGTTCCTTAAACTGATTTGTTTCTTGTTTTCAACTATTTCCACCTCCCGAACTGAAGATATTGGCTCATATCTGTGTGTAGAAAATTCTGAAACTGTGAGACCTACGAGTCTCTTGTTTTTTATTTCACTTTCTAGATTTTTGCCTACCATGCAGCTGATCAGTTGCCCCCCACTCTTCTCCTCATTCATTGCGTATGCTGGACCTGGCAGCCTCCCCCAGGCTCAACCTGACCGTAGTCAAAGTATGGTGAAGAAATCAAGCTCACTGGTGTGCTGTCATGCTACATGCTGGGGAATGTGTCCTAACTACTCTTCCTCAGAGAAGCCTTGGCAGCTCCACGATCACTGACACTGGGTGGACTACTCTAACATCTGTGCATGTGTGATGTATGATTGAGTGGCTAACCACTTACCCAGCATGGAACTGGCCAGGTCATTATGCTGCATATTGCAGTCGGCTTTAAGTAGCCTCCATCTCCTGGCTGGCTGAGCTGACACTGGCTACTCAATCCCATCCTCCTCATGCCACTAACTGAACAAGGGTCATCGGGGCAGTAAGGGCCTTTTCGTTATGTACAATGAGGATGCTCATTTTCCAGACCGTTTTGCATCATACTGTCCAGAACAGCTGCGTTTTCTTCCTTTCACTGTTGTAGTGGCGAAGGAAACATCTGATTCAATAGTTCAGTTAGATTTTTAACACCGGTGCACAGTAAAACAGAACAAACTGTAAAGGACAGTTATTGATATGATGTTCTTAACATTAGTTTAGTACATATGGATTAAGGGATATGTTTTTAAATCAGTTTTGATGCATCGGTATGTAATATATGGCAATCTCACTGACTAAATAGTTTATGTTTTTCTATCCATTTGTTTTTGGATTGGTGGAGATTTTTGATGTAGATGATTTTATATATAAATAGTTGTGAATACTTTAGTACTGAAGTCTTTTTTTATTGGATGAAAATACTTTAAGTAATATAGTGCTGTTTCTGTAAAATGTATATTTCTGGTTGCTGGTCTTCAGTTCTGTGTAACTTTTGGATTAGATGTCTGTTTTCAAAAACTTTAGCTAACCATTGTTTCAAGGTTACTAGTTTTATCTCACATGGTGACTAATCTACCATTAAAGTTGCAGGATATGTTTGAGACAAGACAAACAAATAATTCAGATTTTAGCAAAGTTAATTCAGCTGTTCACTCAGCAGGTAGCCATTGGTTTGGTACAGTTCTCACAATGTGAAAATAAAAAAAATCTATCACTGGTGGTCATAATTCTTTAGACCATCCCATATTCCTTTGGGCATACAGAAAGAACTCAGATCCTGATCATGTGTTGACGCAACCTATTTGCTCACTTAAGAGTTTCAGAAACAGAACAAATGACTCAAAGGGTCCAATGACAATGGCATTCATTCCTTTAATTCTAGGATATCTAGGACATTTTGCTTGACTAATACAAATGATTTAAATGGTGAGCATTCTTGATCAGTTACTATAAATTTTAGAAAAAAGTAATCTAATTATAAAAGTATTTTGCTGGACAACTCATTTGAGAGTGCACATAAAGTGCAACAGAGTACTGAAAGGGCTGCAGCTTAAGAAGTTTGTCAATTGTATATAAAATAATTAAAATTTATATCATGAATTGGTGGCTATGTACAACAAATGTGGTTGTGAACATATGGAGATTGTTGTAGCTGATAAAGTGAAGCAGATTAATAAGTTGGAGGAAATGCAGGCTTTGGGCATTATGATTGAATAAATCACATTTTTATAATGGTTAAAGATATAATAGGATGCCATTTTTGTGAAGGTTGACAAATGTGGTAAGGATACCCTTAAACACAATAACAAAAATTAGTTAGGGAAGCTTATGAACACAATAACAATTTAGTGTCCCCAATCAATAAAGGAGCAGCTAACTGCAGCAACAGTAATTAAGAAGATAGGAATAGTGCACACAATGTGGATATGTTTCAATATAATGATTTGAGTATTGCATCTGATGAAACATCAGATGAATGTGAAGCAGCTGAATTAAGACTGTTTGTGCTGCTTGACTCTCTAGACTTCCCCATAAGGAGATCTTAGAGGACAGCCCACATGGAGATACAAGGTTACCATTTGAACAATGATTCCCACAGAGATGCAAAAGCAGTAAGCTGAGGAAGAAAGAGTGGAAAAAGGGGGATATGTGGGGGGAAAAAAAGAGGATCAAGATATTAAACCCTTCCCCTTTATCCATTTTTTTGAATGATCGCATAGTTTTTAAGAGAAATGGATGCAGTAGTTTGAATTACAGTCACATAGACATCACCAGTTCTCATTTTAATTATTTGAGAATGATTTTACCTTCACTACCAAACAGCTGATTAATTTAATATCTTCACTGGCAGAATGTAAGCTTTATGTTAGAAAGTAGAATGGCATATTTGAAACAAAAAGAAATTAAACATACCCTTCTGGCATACAATGTCCACGAGAACATTAAAAGTACTTACAACCCATCCCTTGCACATTTGTTACAGACCATTGAAAAGGTGTGCCTAAAAGATTTATATTCTTTATATAACAGTAGACAAATGTTTCATCTAATCTCACTGTACAGAGGAATATATTACTCTCCCTTTCCAATGATCCTCCCTCAGATTGGTCAATGAAGCTCAATACAGAAGGTGGTACAATAATTATGGATTCTACTGACGATGCCAGTAAGATGATGATTTGTACTACAAACCAGTGTCCCATATTATTGAAGTGGCATATTCTAAACTAGATTTGCATGATTGCCTGATGCAAACAATGCATACCTCTCAACTGCCAAGAATTTTACCTAATATTTTTGTTCTGTTCCTGATAAATTTTTCTTTTTACTAAATCATTGAGGACTAAAGTAATTAAATGATAGAGCTGCATTTCAGAATTCACATCCTTCAGAAAATACATGTCAACACAAATCATCCAATTTAGGAAAGTTGTAAGTTTACAAGTGCAATATTTAAAATTTGCTTTGATTCGTACTATATTCAGGATACAGAACATTCATAAAAACATTAATATCCCCCTTTTGACATTTTGTAGTGGTACAAAAGTTAAAAACATATGCCTTGGTCATCTTTGACAAAACAGCTTTTAACAAAACTCATCCATACATCCTCAAATACTCTTGGCATTTTTAACTGGTATTGATGGTCATTTATGTACAAAAGAGAAATTTGTTGATGTTCATGATTTATTCACTTATAGCCCCCCCCCATGAAGAAGGGTTAGAAATGTTTAAAAAGTGTTGATGACATGCAAGTTTTTGAATGTAAGATATCAACTATTAGTAGCACTTGTAGAAACTACATTAAAAGTAACTTACTTTATTTCAATGGTGAAGTTTATCAACATTTTGGGGGGAGGCTAGTTATGGGTGTGGCTTGTTCCCCAATATATGCCAATATAGTTATATGGAAGTGGGAACAGGATTTCATTTTCTTATTCATGATTTTCACTTTGTTGGCTTATGTCCATTATTTGGATGATGTATGTATTTTTTGGGAATCATAATCAATCAGTAAGTCTTCCCATACACATACTAATAATGAGGTTTAACTTTTTAGGTATCTCCATCTCCAAGACCATAGGAGACTTTCATTCTAATATATATATATATATATATATATATATATATATATATATATATATATATATATATATATATATATAATACTTCTGCTAATTTTCTCCTGCATTATACTAGTAACCATCCTCATTTTCAAAAAAGAAATTTAGTAAAAGGACAGTTGGTGAGCATTTCTAGAATGGTATAAAATATTTGCACATCAGTGGGACAACCTGATCAATATATTTTTGCCCAAAGGGTACCCCTTGGATTTTTTGAAAGAATTATGTTAGAGTTCACTTATAAGAGGAAGAATAAAGTTCAAACCCTTGGTTGGTAATGGGATGACTTAAGTACAATATGATCATTTAAGTAATCAACTAATCCAGCCACAATCAAACAGCTCCAACAATTTGAAATAACACCAACAGGACACGTGCTTTTGTCTCAAGACTTCTTCAGACAGCAAATACAGTTGTATCACATCTATAAATACCCTTCCTAATTTCCTGTTCTTCAATTAAGTAATCATGTAAACAACCATCTACAGTTGTAAAAATGACTAAAAAGTAAATTATAAAAAATCCAAAACCTAATATTAAAAACCTGTTTAACCAATTATTGCAGCCTTTTCTTTCAGTATAGGTTTAACTGACAAATATTCATTCAGACCAGGGGTTTCAAAGAAAAGGCTGCAACAACTGGTTAATCAAGTTTTTTATAGGTTATTGATTTTTTTATAAAAAGAAGTTATGTACTCACCATAATGTTCCATCTGAGTAGGTACTTCATTTGTCTGCAACCTGTGGGTATCGGATCCGAGCCGGCAGCTTCACTAGCTAAAAGATCTGAGCTCCTAGCTCCTCCCCTACCCATAATCCGCTGCTGCCTACTGTATTACCTCAGATCGAGTTTGCTCAGTTCAAAAATTCACACCTTTGACAGAGGATCAAGTACTGCCTAGCCTCATGAAAAAAACATTTTTTCAGGTGACCAGGTATCACGATATGGTTAGGTGGCATGGAGGGGGGGGGGGGTTGGTTGCAGACAAATGAAGTACCTACTCAGATGGAACGTTATGGTGAGTACATAACTTTTTTATCTGAAGTAGTTACTTCATTTGTTCTGCAACCTGTGGGACAGAGTCCCCAGCTACCTATAAAAATAACCCTGGGTGGCCTTACGGAAGGATATTCTGAAGCACCGCGGAGCCAAAGGAAGCCCTACTCCTCGAAATCATATCCAATTTATAATGGGAAATGAACATATGAGAAGAGGACCAAGTAGCTGCTGAACATATGTCGTCCAGAGGAACCCTGGACCAGAAGGCTGCTGATGTAGCAATGGATCGGGTTGAATGAGCATGGATTCCCATAGGAACTGGTTTACCTGAGGACGTATACCTGTGGATTATGCACTGAGAAATCCAATTAGCTAGGGTTACTTTAGAAATTGCCTTTCCCATAGCTGATTTGGCGAAAGACACAAACAACTGATCAGACTTGCGAAAATCTTTAGTCTTGTGCAGGTAGAAACGTAGTTGCCTGTGTACATCCAGTTTGTGCAATGTGTACTCCCCTTTGTTCTGAAAATTTGGAAAGAATACCGGTAAATTGATTGATTGGTTAATATTTGACTCTGAAGCCACCTTTGGTAGGAAAGACGGGTTAGTCCTGAGAGACATTCTATCCTTGTGAAAAATGAGGTAGGGGGGTTTCATGCACAGGGCTTGGAGCTCTGAAACCTTCCTGGCTGACATAATAGTCACTAAAAAGGCTGTTTTCCAAGACAAGAATTTTAACGGAACAGAGGTGGCAGGCTCAAACGGTGGACTTGTCAAAGCTTGTAAGACTAAAGTTAAGTCCCATGGAGGAACCACCGATTTCACTGGTGGTTTCAAAAGAAAAATGCCCCTCCAGAAGGTTTTGCATATCTTTGAAGATGCTACAGATCCCAGTCCATCTCCCATGTGAAAATGGGAAATGGATGCTAGTTACACCTTAACTGTGGAAGCGCTCGCTCCCTTTTGAAAGATTAGCGACAAAAAATCCAGAATCGTTGGAATAGGGACTGTAAAAGGATACAGGCCCTTGCCTTCGGCCCAGATGGAAAAACGTTTCCATTTACTATTGTAAATTTTTCTGGTAGCAGGCTTATGGGCCGCCACCAGAATGGCCTCCACTGGTGATGAGATACCGGGAGTCCTAGCCAACAGACGAACTGGATCAACCAAGCAGTCAGCTTGAGGTTTAGCAGGTTCGGGGTTTGGCATCTCGCAGGATGCGAAATCAAATCTGGAATGGGATCCAGGATCCATGGAGGAACTATACTGTGAGACCGCAGATAAGGGAACCAGATCTGATGTGGCCCAAATGGGGCTATGAGGATAACTCTGCTCTCCAACCGACGTGCTTTCTGAATGAACTTAGTCATAAGCGGGAGGGGGGATAAGCATAAAGTAGACTGGGTGGCCAAGCATGCACCAGAGCGTCTCTTGGGGTCTCCCCTGAAGGGGAAAGTATTGCGAAGTACTCGCTGCACTTTGTGTTTGATGTAGTGGCGAAAAGATTGCAGCGAGGCCAACCCCATGTGTGGAAAATCTGCTTCGCAACTGAAGGATTGAGAGACCACTCATACGGGGTGAGAATCACCCGACTCAGTTTGTCCGCCAATATGTTGGACCGACCCGGAATGTGTGTTGCTACCAGAAAGCGGTTGGTGGATATCGCCCATTCCCACACTCTCATAGCCTCTCAGTAGAGGGGATAAGACCTGGTTCCCCCCTGTTTATGTCCCAGACTACCGCCATGTTGTCTGTCTGGATCACAATAGTCCCTAGAGGGAGAAGGTCGTGGAGAGCTTGCAACGCCAAAAGCACTGCCCTCATCTCTAAGACATTGATATGCAAAGCGGCCTCTATGGGGGTCCACATGCCTTGGATGGTTCTGCCCGAACAATGCCCCCCCACCTGAGGCGAGAAGCATCCATGGTCAACGTGGCTTGGGGTGGGGGAATTAAAAAGGGTCTCCCTTCTCGCAGCTCCCGCGAGTGAAGCCAGCAAAGGAGGGAGTCCCTGCAAATTCTGCTCAGTGGAATAGGGGTGTTCAGCGGGTGAAACACTAGTGACCACTGAACTTGAAGAGTTCACTGTAAGATCCTCATCCGTAGGCGTGCATGAAGAGAGAGACCAATGGCCGCTGCCGTAGACCCCAGTGCCCTCAGGACTAACTCCACCGCAGGAGCTGGGCTTCGAAGAAGAGCTAAGATCTGATGTGATACGCTGTTCAGCCTGTCCGGGGTTAGGAGGGCCCGAGAGATGCGAGTGTCCAATTTGGCCCCTTTAAACTTCAAAACCTGCACTGGTTGAAGGAAGGACTTTTGAAGGTTCACTGATATGCCCAAACTCTGCATTGCAAGGGATTATGCTCTAACACTTGCCCAGAGTTGATGCCTGTTGGGGGTGGCAAGGAGCCAGTCATCCAGGTACGG
Source organism: Protopterus annectens (assembly GCF_019279795.1). NCBI lineage: Eukaryota > Metazoa > Chordata > Ceratodontiformes > Protopteridae > Protopterus > Protopterus annectens. The sequence continues at coordinate 161,835,599 of NC_056749.1, forward strand.
GAACACCTGAATGCCCTGGAGTCTCAGGTGGGCTGCAACCACTGCCATGACCTTGGTGAACACCCTGGGGGCTGAGGTGAGGCCGAACGGGAGAACCCTGAATTGATAATGACGGTCTCCCAGCCGGAAGCGGAGAAACCTCCTGGATCGCCTGTCCATCAGAATGTGGTAGTACACATCCTTGAGGTATATGGAGCACATCCAGTCATTCTCCCGAAGAAGGGGAAGAATAGACTGAAGAGTGACCATCCGGAACTTCTCCTTGGGGACGAACAGGTTCAGGGCAGAGAGATCTAGAATCGGTCTTAAGTCCCCCTATTTCTTTGGCACCAAAAAGAACCTGGAGTAGTAGCCCAATCCGGACTGGTCTGGGGGACGGGCTGGATGGCTCCTTTTTCTAGCAGCTTTGACACCTTTGAAGCTACTACCTCCCTTTGATTGGGTGGGACATCGGGGAGGCGTCTGACTTTGGGGGGTAGGTTTATGAAGGGAAAGGAGTAACCTCTGGATATGATTCGGAGCACCCATCGATCTGTCGTGATGGACTCCCAATTTGACAGATGCTCCGATAAACACCCCCCGACTGCCTCCAGAGAGGGACAGCCAGGTAAGCCCTCAGGGCTGTTGCGCGGGCCTGTTTGAGAAAGGTTCCCTAGACCCAAAGTTACGCAGCCTCCCTCTGCCTCTGGGCCGGCGTCCACCTTGTCCTCCTCTGCCTCTAGAGGATGAGGGGTCCGAAGCCGGATGGGACTGTTGAGACTTGCGGAACCACAACTTCTTTTGTCCCCTCTGATTCCTTGAAAAGGATCGTTGGGGATTCGAGAAGCGGACCCCGATGGCAGACAGCGTCTTCCCATCCTTCTCGCTTTGGACCAGCATCTCGCGTACGGTCTTGCCAAAAAGTGAAGATCCGTCAAAGGGCGCATTCGCAAAGGACGTCTTGAAGGGTTCCATGAAATCAGAAAGGCGGAGCCAGGCGTGACGCCGCAAGATGACCCCGGCTCCGCTAGCCCTAGTGGCTCCCTCCGTAGCATGAGAGAGTAACCGCATGGACGTGTTATAGATGGACTTTAGAGTGGCCATACGAGTCGCAAATGTGCTTTTATCCATGACTGTCATGGACTCTGGGGGGGCTGCAGCGTATTCCTTAATTAAGTCTCGCTGTAGCCTGATAATGTGTGCCATATAGTTCAGTGCCCTTCTGGAGAAGGTTGCTGAAGCAAACATCCATTTCCCATTGCGGTCCATCACCAGAGATTCCTTATCCGGAGGATGGACCGAGGAACTCTCCTGTGTGAATTCCTTCTTCGTGGCGGCCGCCACCAACATGGCGTCAACAGGGGACCCCTTAGCCCAGGACTGCCTATCTGCAGGGGGGCAAAGAACTTTGTCGGGACATCTGGGGATTGGCTCCACGGTGTCGGGCTCTTTCCACGCCCTGGTAGTGATTAAGCCCACCAGGGGGTCAGCCGGGGGGGACACCCAGGAGGTAGACGGGCCTGCCTTAAATGCCTCCAGGAACACCGATTCGTCTGAGGAAGATTTTTGGGCAGACCACCCCCCTCTAATACGCAACATTTCCATGATGTCTCCAAAGGAGACATCCTCAGGGGGTGACCTTGGGGAACTTTACCCTTCATCCAAATCAGTGTCTGTGGTGAGAGACTTGGGGGGAGTCCAGGTGCCTCCTTTTACACTGCCGTTTGCGAGGCACCTCCTCGGTGGGACTGTCCGAGGAGGGCTCGCCCACGGGGTCCTGTTCCTCCACGGGAACTAACTGGAGGGTTTGAGCAGGCTGTCCCATAGGATGGATGGAGGAGGATAGGCCCACATACATAGGGGGAGCAAGAGGATCCGAGGCCCGGACCAGGGATCTGGAAGACCTCGACAGCACCCTCTCCACTACTTCAAAAGCCAAAGGAGAACTACTTTCCCCAGGCTGCGACAGTAGTCTCCTCGGCTCCAACGCAGGGATTGGCAGAGCCGAAGCGGTCAGATCCGAGAGAGGTGTGCTCCAACCTAAACTGCGTTGGAGACACACCAATCCCCATGGATCTGATGCTCGGCCCTCGGCCCCAAGAGCTAGGATCCGACATGCTCGAGTGTACGGTCGGCGTCAAAGATACTGGAGCTATCGGCACCGACGAAACCCCGGCTCCGAAAGGCCCCGGATCCGATGACTCCAAAACCCTAAAGCGGGTCAGAGAAGGAGTGATCGGAGCAAAGAGATGGGCTGTGCTCCCCCCCCGTGAGGGAGGGGAGGCAAGAGCACCCCCATCTGCATTTGGGTCTGCAGGAATCGACGCATCATCCGATACATGTCTGTGTCAGTAAGGCTCCTGATCGACCTAGAGGAAGTCGTCGAGGCAGGCTAGGAGGGCCGCCTCGATGACCTTGAAGGAGACCGGTACTCCTCCTCCGGCGAGAAACAAGGTGAATGGAGCCGAGAGGGGGAGGATCCGGAGCCCTTCGAGGGAGAGCTAACAACTTTCGATGGAGGGGCTGAGGGGTGAGCCTCAGCCCACCTTTTATGAGACCTGTGCTTATCTTTCTCTTTATGTCTCTTTTCCTTAGAGACAGAAGCACTAGAGTCCCCCGAACTCTGCACAGCGGAGGGAGTTTGAGTCCCAGGCAGAGCGGGGGGAGCTAAAGGCACCGGGGCTACGGAAGCAGCCTGAGCCTTCGAGGGGGAGGAAGAAGAAGCAGAGTCCTGGGGAAGTAGGCCCGCCAGGATCAGCTTGTTCTTCCTGTCCCTAATTGCCCGGGGATTAAAGGCTGCACAAACTTGGCAAGCCGTTGATAAATGGGCCACTCCCAGGCACAAAACACACTGAGTGTGGCCATCAGCTGGGGAAAGCTTATGGCTACACTCAGACCACTTAGAAAAAAACGGCCTTAGGCCCTTCAGCCATCACAGATACACACACCCAAACATTAAGGGGGGAGGGGAACAACACGTGACACTAACGACCATGAATAAAACTACCACAGAAAAAGGGGTTCTAATACTCTAATTCTACTAGGGGAATTAACACTACAACACACGCTAACTAAAAATTTTAATTTAAAGATGTTTTCTCAGAGAGAAAAAAGGTAACGATCTCACCAAGCCCAAGGAGCTCTTCACAAGTAGCTGCTTCAGCCGCGGCAAACTCGATCCGAGGTAATACAGTAGGCAGCAGGGGATTATGGGTAGGGGGAGGAGCTAGGAGCTTGGATCTTTTAGCTAGTGAAGCTGCTGGCTCGGATCCGAGGTCGGATCAGACACCCACAGGTTGCAGAAAAAATGAAGTAACTACTTCAGATTATTTTATTTTTTAGTCATTTTTTACAACTGTAGATGGTTGTTTAAATGATTACTTAATTGATGAACAAGAAATTAGTAAGGGTATTTAAGGATGTGATGCGACTGTATTTGCTATCTGAAGGACTCTCTTGAGACAAAAACGCTTATCCTGGTTGGTGTTATTTCAAATAAATTGTTGGAGCTGTTTGAGCGTGGCTGGGACACCTCATTTGTTGCATTTCTTGGTCTGGATGATTTTTACTTGGATTTTAGTGATCCTTTGAAAGAGGTATGGTTTTACAGCTTAGTATGAATTCAATCCAGGTTAGACAAATTGAGTGTATGAATTGGCTTGTGCTTAAAGTGCATGACAATATGATTTCTTGTTTTTTGACAAAGTCCCCCATTTGTTTTCAAATGAAAAATGTATTTCAATATGGTGAGGGTGAACATGTATCCCATTATTCGTCATGCAGTTGAACTGGTACTTACAAATGTGGACAATGTAATCATGTTAACATATATTAAATAACACTATTCCAATTTGCTATAAAGGGCCCCCATGAAACTTCACTGCTATGCCATTTGTGGTACTTGTTGGGTGATATACGTACATGTATGTGAACAACGCTAGACTTATTATGCAGAAAAAGATGAATAGTTAAGAAAGAACATTTATGAGCATTATTATGATATTGCCAAGAACAATGTCAGTAATCTTCCATCACACACTAAGGTGCCCTGGTACTATTAACTAAATCTGGGGTAATGGACATTGTCAGGAAAAATCCCAGAGGTGAACCATGAGAAACTAGACTTGAATTTATGGAATTATCATGGCAATTAAAATTGAATTTTTGACAAATCTCCTGGGCTAAATGAACATATTTCCATCAACAGTGTACTGAAACTTAGCCAAATTAGTTTGTTAATTTATGGTTAGCAAATTTTTTTAGTGGTTCTAATGCTGTATGTTCTTAACTTTATAAGTTAAGTGCACCAGTTTTCTAAGTTTATAAATATCTGTATAGAAGTATTATATTCACTTTCATATATATATGTCTGCATCTTAGGCTGATAAGGAAATTACAGGTTTAGGATCTTTTAACTAGATTGTTTAATGAAATCTAGTAAAGTGAGAGGATGCTTGAGGAATGGAGAAAAAGTATTTTGGCACCGATTTTTAGGAATAAGGGTGATGTGTAGAGCTGTAGTAACTAGAGAGGGATTAAATTGATCAGTCACAGCATGAAGTTTTGGGAAAGAGTAGTGGAAGTTAGGTTAAGAAGGGACGTGATGATTAGTGATCAGCAGTATGGTTTTATGCCAGGAAAGAGCACTACAGATGCAAAGTTTGCTCTGAGAGTGCTGATGGAGAAGTACAGAGAAGGTCAGAAGGAGTTGCATTGTATCTTTGTGGACTTAGAGAAAGCATATGACAGGGTGCCTAGAGAGGAGTTGTGGTATTGTATGAGGATGTTGTGAGGGTCAGAAGTATGTAAGAGTGGTACAGGATATGTACGAGGGTAGTGTGACAGCGGTGAGATCTCTAGAGGGAATGATGGATGCGTTTAAGGTGGAGGTGGGATTACATCAAGGATCAGCTCTGAGCCCTTTCTTATTTGCAATGGTGATGGACAGATTGACAGACGAGAACAGACAGGAGTCCCCGTGGACTATGATTTTTACAAATGACATTATGATCTGTAGTGAGAGTAGGGAACAGGTGGAGGAGACTCTGGAGAGGTGGAGATGTGCCCTAGAGAGAAGAGGAATGAAGGTAAGCAGGACTAAGAATATATGTGTGTGAATGAGAAGGAAGATAGAGGAATTGTGAGGATACAGGGAGTAGAGGTGGCAAAGGTGGATGAGTTTAAATACTTGTGATCAACAGTTCAGAGTAATGGTGAGTGTGGAAGAGAGGTGAAGAAGAGTACAGGGCAGGATGGAGTGGATGGAGAAGAGTGCCCGGAGTGATTTGTAACAGACGAATACCAGTAAAAGTGAAAGGGAAGGTCTACAAGAGGGTAGTGAGACCTGGATTGGAGACAGTGGCACTGACAAAAAGGCAGGAGTCAGAGCTTGACGTGGCAGAGTTAAAGATGTTAAGATTTGCACTGGGCGTGACAAGGGTGGACAGGATTAGGAATAAGTATATTAGAGGGTCAGCCCAGGTTGGAAGGTTTGAGACAAAGCCAGAAAGGCAAGATTACTTTGGTTTGGACATGTGCTGAGGAGGGATGCAGAGTATATTGGGAAAAAGATGCTAAGGATGAAGCTGCCAGGTAACAGGAAAAGAGGAAGGCCTAAGATAAGGTTAATGGATGTGGTGAGAGAGGACATGCAGGTGGTTGGTGCAACAGAGCAAGATGCAGAGGACAGGAAGAAATGGAACCAAATGATCCGCTGTGGCGACCCCTAATGGGAGCAGCTGAAAGAAGAAAAAAGGACATATGGATGTGTTTTTAAACCAATTTTGATATATCTGTACGTAATGTATGGTGATGTTACTGAGACAAATTTTTTTTTTCCTTCTGTCTTTCTATTCATTTGTTTTTGATTGATGGAGATTCTTGATGTAGAAGCTTCTGTGTATAAACAGTTAAGTTTTCTGTACTTTAGTCTTTTCATAGGTTAAAAGTGCTCAACTATATTAATAAATCGCTGTGTCAATAGAACATTCTATACTCCTGGTTCTTGGCCTTAAGTTCCATGTAACTTTTGGAGTAAGCTTGTTTTTATGACACTATTAGTTTTAAGGTTTCAGAAATAATTGAATTTTGACTATGGTAGACAATTTTTTAGACCATTTGCAAACCCAAAATATATGAAATATATCTGCATCATCTAATTTACGTTCATTGCAAGTGTCTTGGAAAGAAGGGCGGTACTGATCATTTTTAGCCTGTGTAAAATCATTTAAAAATCATGAATTGAGTACAGCTTTTTTTTTTTAAAGGGAATACAAGTTAATTTATCTGTTGATTGTTTAAAACAAGTATCTTGTGTAAACAGAGGGTTATAACTAGACCAAAACTTAGAGGTGAGATATTTGTGTTTGAATTTATACTTTGTCAGTTTATGGTCCTAGAAAAAAATGTTTTTTAACAAAAGGTTCAAACATTTTTACAAAAAAAGTTATATTAGCTTCATCATGTTGGATGCAGTTAAACCCCGAGTTTATTAAAATAGAGCATTTGTTTAATTATTGGGAGATACCTCTATGTAGATTCATTTTTGGCTCAAACTTGTTCTGTAGAGGTTGTGTTACAAGAAACAAAGTCCCACATTAATTTATGTTTAAGAATCTGTAATTTGCTTATTCAATACATTGTTGGAGCTTGAATCTAAACATTGTAGAACATAGCAATTTTGCAGATTTAACCATTTCAAAAAAGTTTGAAAGGAAGATGCATCAAAAAATGTTTGGTCTAATTAGCAATTTTTGGTCACAAGTTTATTTAAAAGGATAGATAATAGATTCCGCAGTAAAACCAAACGGTGCTGGCAAGAGTTGCCTCCAACAACAATGAAATGAACAGTAAAAAACAAAGCAGGAGGTAGCAGCCACAGCTATGTAGAATTACAGCTTTATTAGTAAAAGAGGTGAGCGCTTTCGTGGCACCAGCCACTTCATCAGACAATCAAAGAGTAAAACACAGCATTTATACCAAGCTTATCATTGCCATCAACTACCCAAGAAATCCTTAAAACCACATACCTAGTATAAAGTTTTATACTTAGTGTGAACATTTTTAAAAGCTTAAAATTAAAAACAGCTTGACAATAGAAACAGCATATCACATCATACAACTTAATACATACAATATAAAAGTATAAAATGTCGGGGGGGGGAGTACTACCTACTGTTTCTTTAAATCTCTATTTAGAAGAATGGGTTTAATATTAATTTTGTCATTCAGGCCTACCCCAATGTTAGCTCATAGCCTTATAATCCATTCAGCGCTCACCTCTTTTACTAATAAAGCTGTTATTCTACATAGCCGTGGCTGCTACCTCCTGCTTTGTTTTTTTTACTGTACAGATAATAGATTGCATTAACAGGTTTTAAAGCCTTAATGTTAAATATAGGTCTAGGATGGTTGGCCAGAATTATCTTCCATGTTTAAAATGAAGGTCAACTATACTCAGTGTATTAAGAATCAGGTAATACAAGTGTAAATCTAGGAAGACCATGCCACCATAAGATTTGGGCAAAGTTAATTTTGAATAACATTTTCTCAGATTTTGGAGCCCATATGAACTTTGCTAATGTATTGTTTATCTGTTTAAATATATTTGGGGGCAGAATTTTGATTACTGTTCTCAAGCAAATAGGATTTTTGAAAAAAAAAATATTCATTTTGATCATTTATATTTTAAAATGAAAAGAAAATGTTATTGTTGACCGTCTTAAGAGATCATTTTGAATATTTATCCAGCATTTTTTTAGTGTTGAAAATGGGACAAATTACTGATCTCAGAAAATGTAATGCCCAAGTAATCACAGGAAGATTTAATTCCAATTCCTTGTACTACCAAAATATTAATACGGTTGTAATTAGGAATTAATAGGAAAAGAACAGTTTTAAATTTAGTTTAGAACTAGAGTAAATACAAATGGCATGACTGGCATTAACTATCTCTGGAAGGTCCTGGTTTTGTTGGATTAAATAAATATCTACATTCTCTAAAAATGCAGCGAATGGAATTTTAACTCAAACGCTGATATAGTATAATAAGATATTGGGGTTAGTGCAAGAAACAGGTGTTCCATATACAAGTTAAATTAATGGGGAGAAAGGAAGAAAGCAACCCTGTCTTAACCAATTATTAACATTTGTAGTTGGGGAAACTGAGCTTAGTGAAATGTTGTTGGTCTGTTTATAATTTTAATAAACATTTAAAAAGGAACTTGAAAATTTGATTTTTTAATCATTAAAAAGAAAGTAGGTGTATTTAAAGGAAGTACAAAAATATGCATACTGGCATAATGTAAACTTTATAATGTAAATAATGTAAGAGTTTGGTCAGCAGTTGACTTTTTTTATATAGAGGCAGACTGGTATTTAGCTATAACTGATTGTAGGATCTGCTTAAAGCTTATTTGCAAAGACAGAGGCAACAAATTTGATATGAATATTTATGAGTGCTTTAGGCCTGAAATTTGCAATATCAGTATGGTCTTTATTCAGTTTTATGGGTTAACATTGTTTTGGAGTGATATAAATACAGCTCAGTGATATAATTTTTTGTAATTTAGTTGTATAGAATAAACAAGATTTTAGCAATGATTTCTATAAAGCACTTGTAAAAATGTTCCATGTATTTGTCAGGATGTGATGATTTTCCTGGCTTTAATATTTTTAAGTAATTTCTTAAAGACTTGCTGGTTTAGAAGAAATGATTTTATCGTCCTGTTTTAGTGAGGGGAAAATGTAATTGTCCAGATACTGGCTAATTGCAATCAAGCACAACCCAAGGGTTGTTATAAAGATGTTGAAATGATTTTGAAAAATATTTCTAAATCTACAGTATGTTTCTTATTTAGTATGATTTGCTCAATATATTGAGGACGTATAGATTTTAATAATTCAGTTGAAATACTGAGATTAGTTGAGCCCATCAAAATAAATATCCAGTATTTTATTTTCATTTCCTGAGTGCTGTCACAAGTAAAATAAACACTAATCTTGCTTAACTGCTGTAATTTGTCGACTCACATTGGTGTTACCAGATTGTGAGAGTTTATTTTGCAAGCTAATTAGCTTATTTTTAAGGGGGGGTCTGTATGTCTACCTTTCTTCTTATAAGCAGTCTTCCTAATAATCCTAAACGGAGTTTTAAAAAGCACCCATTTCAATTTTATATCTTCCTAATATATTTTATTATAAATTAATGCCTTTAAAATTTTTAATTTAACTTTAGTTTCTAACAGAATAGGGTTCACATCTCAATGCAATACTTTTCTTTAGAAAAGGTATTTAAATGTGTATGTAACTGATTTTTCTAGTGGTCTGAAAAGGTATGGGGATTAGTTTATAGGTCAACTTCCCACAATAATGTGTTTGAGAGTAAAAAGTCAATTCAACAATATGTATCATATCATGATAAATAATAACTAAATGTACTATTATGTGGATGTACAACTCTGACAGGATCAGAAAGTTATTTAGATCTAATATTCCTAAAGCTGAGTGTATGACATTTAAACTAAAACTATCTGATCTGGGACTTCCTATTATAAAACTATGATTCCTAAAATTAGATAGCACATTAAATATTTGCATAATGAAATTAGTTTCATTAAAGCAGGGCACAAAGATTTAAATAAGTTTATTTAGTTGCTTAAATTTGGTAATTATATAGCACTATCTTCCTTTGGGGTCATATGCAGAATCTAGCTTACCAAGAAGTTTTTAACCAAAGTTGTCACACCAAGTTTATTGACAGATGTTCCAGGTTCTACATTGTATTTTATCCGTTTTTATATTCATTGTGTTGATCATCTGTTGCTTTTGCAGAAAAAGTTTGTAGGCTTCTAAGTTATAAAATGAAAATAGGAGTTTACATTTCTTTATATACTGGAACCATATAATGCTCCAAAAAACATATTTTACAGGGATATATAGTATGTATATTTACATACGGATCTATGTTTTATTACTGAAGTCCCGAAACTTTGAAAGTCATATGGCCGAAACCATATGATCGAAGATTTAGAACTTCAAACATTAATAATTAAAAAAAAATTCTATTTAACATTTTCATCCCCACACTGCCTGCTAATTAAATATACCCACTGAAAGATTGCACTACATTATAGAAAAGGGTACATTTCCCTTTCTGCACTACTACGATTTCCATTCAAAATGTTCAAAGTTTAAACACTTCAAACATATGATCCCGACCATACAACCTTTAAAGTTTTGATAATCTGATAGGATTCCACAGATACATGGGTCTACTTCTAAATTTTGAACTTTCAAAACATCGACTTTCTTACAGCTTAGACCATAAGATCAAAGTTTTGAAACTTTGAACCATTTAAATGAGACAGCCGTACAATGCAGAACAGTGCATTTACCATTTGCCTCACTGTAGTTCAATCTTTAAGTTAATATATTTAATTAGCAGGGGGTCACAGCCCCCTATGTGGGGCATGCAGGGGAGTTAGCTCCTGCAAAAAAAAAAAAAAGTTTTTTTAATTTAAATTTCAAAGTTTAAAAACTTCGATTTTATGCTCTCTACCATAAGAAATTTAGAAGTAGACCCACATAAATACACACACACACACACACACACATATATATATATATATATATATATATATATATATATATATATGTGTGTGTGTGTGTGTGTGTCTGTTAATCAGAAAACAAGAGGATAACTAAAAATACAAGTATTTGTAAATTCACCATAATATTAAGATTAAAAGATAGCCAAAATCAAATATCAATCCACAAGAGCAGATTGTCATCAAGTAGTTCACTCTAATACTAGCATACCTAAGAGAAGTCCTGAACAGTCTACATCATACTCATGTCCCTAAACACTTGGGCTAACACCACCCCCCCACGAGAAATGTTAAATATGGGATGGTTATGAAATAGAAGTGAGATTAATAAAACAAAGAAATGTTTAACTTTTTACCACATCAACAATAAAATTTAAGTAACATTTAAAAAAACTGTCTAACAAGTATAAGCATTTGGATGTAGCATGCAAAAGACATTGGGTTAGAATAGATCTTAAAAATCAGTAAAATCTATCAGATAATGCAACATAGTTAAGGTTATTAAAGGAGCCATGTGAGTGTGTATTATAAACATCCAAATAATTTCTTGCACAAAATATGCAACTAACAAATTTAGCTGTTATAAACAAGTTTGACTGATGCACTTTAGATTTGTTTTGCTAATCTATTGTAGAGACATCAGAGAAGTTTAATATTCTACTACATAAAGTCAGTAATCAAAAAGCAGCCTAGCTTCTGCGATTTCCTTACTTTTCGACTTTTAGGTAATACGGAAAGAAAATGTCATGACTGGAAGTCTTACACCCCTCTGGTAGGAAGGTAACAAATATTGTTTGACCATGAAGCAGAAACCTATTTGTTTAAATTACTACATATCCCAGGAATCCTTATGTGCAGAAGAGCATCTGATCATCAAATCAAACAGTTCAGCAAGTAAGAGTGACCAGCAGATAGTTTTAGCAGTGAACCAATAACTGCTTTTTTAATGGAGGTCAGACCAATCAGGACTACTGAAAAACTATTCAGGATGCAGGGAAATCACCTCACTGTAGATGCCAGGTAGATTATACTTTGACTCCATCAGCTAAGAAAGTTAATTATGTTTAATAAATAAATGCAACAGATACTAACTAATTTGAAGAAGCTTTAAACTGAAAATGACAATGAAATATCACCTCAGCTTCTTCACTGCTGTTCATCTGAATTTTTTTTTTTTGGTATTATGCGTACAAACTTTTCTGACTGGAAACTGCATCTGAAATATATTATTCTGGATAAGAGATACAGAATAGGGCTAATATTTGCCACTGTAATTTGTAAGTTAAGGGAACATCTTGAGAAATGTTGTGTGACCATGCCATATTAACTCCTGTTTTTATTTAGTTGCTTGTAAAACTGCATAAACATCCTGGCAATTAACCATGCTGACATATGCTAATCTAGGTGTGGAAAAAATGTGACATCTAACAGGATGATGCACTCTCCATCGCTTCAGCATGATTTTGGATATCACTGTACAGATTTAATAAGATCAGTGTAAGTTACTGATTCTGGTATTCCCTTTACCTTTAAAGATTATTTTTCCAGCTACATGCTTCTAAAAGAGTATTTGTTTTTCATTTATAAAAATGAGCTCTTTGGAGCACTATTGAGCTGTTTTCTCTAAGGTGAACACTTAGGCTGGTACTGCTAGTCAGTTCTGCAAATTCACTTAGGCTATCAGAGCTGTTTGCAGAAGAAAGCAGCTAAGCTGCCATTCATAAAGACCATTTATGCAAATGCGCGATGATCTCAAATGCATGCAAACAAGGAGATGAAAATGAGGAATGACAAATGTTTGTTAATGAATGTTTTACACCTTTTATGATTCAGATTTTCCCACTTGTCCTCATTGCTTGCAGATTTACAATGAAAGACAGGCCTTGCCAAATCTATTAGAGTTGCAGTTGGTGAAAATGTCATTTGCTGCTAGCTTTGCTATTTCCAGGTGTGAGTCACTTGTCTTGACTTGTTCAAGATCACTTGCACTCAGCTGCATCTGCTGGCCAAGGCTGAAAAAATATAAGCAAAGGATAACTCATTATAATTTTGCCAATCAAGAAATCATTGGTAGGTCCAGAGAGAAGAGACATTATAAGGGTTTTAGTGGGTATATTTGACCATCATAAGGGCACTGGAGGAATGTGTAGATTTTGTATCCTAGTGGACTCCAAGGTATATATAAGCCTATACTTTCTACAGGAACATTCCAGAGACAAACTAGGGACACAATGGGGATCCCCCAAGACTTCTGCCTAGAAGATACTACAGCAGTTCTTGGATTTGTTGGCAGTGGTGGATCAGTACATCTATTTCCTGGTGTTACCTCAACACCAAGCCAGAACTGTGTGCGTCTTTTATGGGCTGGAACATTTACCTGAGGTACTAGGTGTGAAAATAAACCCATGTTGCAATAAGAGTCTCTTCTACTCCATGAGGTCATGGAGGGTGGTACTAGAATATGAAGGGCTACCAGTCTATCAGTTGCCAGGTAGTGTGATTCATGGGGGTGCATAACCATCTCTGCCCTGCATCCTGGCCGTGCACAAGTCTCATAAATGGCATGCTAGCTCACTCTACCACCTCTCCCTACATGATAGGATGCCCAGTGGCCATGTTGGTAAATGGAAATTATTTTTCATATATTGTATTTATGTAGTTATTCATGTTGAAACACATTGCTGAATGTTTTTTTTTACTCCCTCCTTTTCTGTATCTTTTTTGTTTCTAGGTGATGCTGGGTATCCACTGGAGCCATGGCTCATGACACCAGTGAGAAATCAAAAGGGAGCAGCAGAGGAGATGTACAATACATCCCTGTTCCAGACCTGTTCATCATTGATAGGGTCTTTGGCCTCCTGATGAACTGATTCAAGTTCCTGAATGAGTCTTTGGTGCCCTTCAGTGTGACCTAGCTGCTGCATACAAGATGTTTATTGAATGATGCACAACATGATTATCCACTGGTCTTATGGTGAAATGACTCATGCTGTCACTGCAGCTCATAGTTCCAGTTGCATTACGACTAATGATGACCACCCTGTAGCAGCAGTAATAGCAACAAACCCCATGTGGCAGGCTCATGCAAAGCGTGCAGTTGTGCAGTTAAAGAGGTGGTGTCTAGTCCACAACTATGGATCATGACATGCTTTAATGAACAAGTTCTGCTGTACTGATTAAAGTATACAAGCACCGAGCACTGTTAACAGTGAAATACTTCATAAGTTAACACATTGAAAATTCAACGAAAATGCATTATACTTTTTTTACATTATTCCATCTCTTCTTAGATTGTTCTGTAGTATTGTTCATCAGATTAACTTTATTCTGCCATGCACAATGAGTTCTGACTTCAGTAACATAAAAATTAGCATCATTTGTGCAGTAGGGTGGGTGAAGTGGTAGCAGTGTTTAAATGGCAAGATACTCATTTGAATCTATGTACTTTTATATATTTCTCCTGAAACTTTTTGTGCGTGGGTCTATGTCACAATTGAATGTTCAATTCCACGATACTCAGTTCATTGAGCCAACAAGCGCAAACATTCACTTAAGCAAATGTTCACATCTGTGAATGTCTAAAACAGGAAATGTAATTAGTTTACCAACATTATGACCGTCATGCACACTGCTGTATATCAAACCCAACAAGGTGGGGGGGCTGCCCCCCACACCCCCAACCTATATATACCCACTCAGAGATCACATTACAGTGCAGAAAAGGGAAAATTTCCTATTGTTGGCCAACTAAATCCATTCCCTGCTTTAGATATTTGCTAATGTGAATGTTCACTTAAGTGAATGTTTGCTCTTATGCTCGATGGAAAGAGGTTTATGGAGATGAACCTTCGATTATACAAAACAGCCCCTTTGTGCATTACTACTTTATGTTGTAGGTTACTGCTAACTGTAGGAACGATAATCCATATAGCATTTTTTTCAACTTCTCACTGATGTTGGACATATCAACTTTAGAAGGATGAAATGCAGACATTTACAAACTTGGTCCCCTCCATTCCAAGCTTTGTCTTGAAAGCTGATTCACAATAGTTGCAGATGAAATGACTCGTATAGACCTCCTATAGACAGGCCAGGTGATGGTGCAAGTGACTGATGAGGGGCTACCATGAGAACTGTAAAGTGAGTTGGTCCAATATCATGACCTACTTGACGCAAGTGATCTTGTGGACACTGATCTAAAAGTTCTGCATGACCATGATAGTGACCTCAAATGTGAGGTTCTGCTAGGTATAGATGAATGCTGATATGGCTTGCATTAAATATGTTATACATGTTCACCTTGAACTAATTACTTTCCTGAGAAGCAACAGTATCATCATGTGATCTACCTCCATGTGTCCAAATAGTACCCCATCCACTGACTCTTGGAAGACTTGACTCCAACTTGATTCTGGCATCCCCTAAGTAGTGCACAAATGGATGCAGCCATTGATGCCTGATGTGCCACCATACTAAGCATTAGTGTCATCCCAGCATTATCCCTGTTCTATGCCACTTCAAAGTAGTGCTGGAAATCATCACTCATACCTTGGTGAACTCTGACCACTTCCAACTAACTGGGTCTGAGCCCTAGAAATTTCATGGCACATTTTCTGGTGGGTAGCCAATGCTGTGCGTTTCCAGGAACAGCTGTAAAAAAATTCCCTTGCCTGGTTCCCCAATTGCACAATCCCTTCCCCTTTATCTGCCGGTCATATGTAGAGGTCTTGCCTCAATCAAATTCAGAGCTATCCATTGCATTTTAATCATATTAAAATAGTTTTTCTTCATCATACATTCATTAAACATTATATATCTCATCTTTGCAAACCTTACTGAAGGCCTCTAATGATGGTGGAAAAACAGGGAATAAAGCTGCTCGATTTCCTAAATACATCTAGGGAAACATCACTTTTACCATAATTCAACTTCAGTGCAATATTACATGCATACAGTTTAAAATCAAGTACAACTTTATATAAATTAGAGCCTTTTGCTTAAAGAAGTGATTGGATGTGAGCCTAAGTTGACTTATAAAAACTTTAGGACAATTAAAAGAATTATGTGCTTCAAACATATTACGAGGAGGATATAATCTAATTTGACACTGAAAGGGACTCATAGGTGTGGTAGTTGCAATACTTGTACATATATTACTGAATGTGACCATTTTCTACACCCTATCACTGGTCGTAGGTATGTCACTGCTATGCTGATTGTAAAACACAGAATGTTGTTTATTACGCTGAGTGTGTTATATGCAATTGCTACTATGTTGGTTATACAAATCGTAATTTCAGGGACAGGGTTGGAGAACATGTTTACAGTATGAATAAATGTGATGACAAAATTGCACATGGTAAACATGTGAAAATTGTAGGCACTAGCCATGTTTTCAACTTTTTTGAGCTCAAAATTTTTATGCCAAATATTAGGGGTGGTGATAAGAACTAGCACTGAGAATCTGGAGACTAAATGGATTATTTTGCTACATGCAACTGCTGGTAAAGGTTTAAATGAAAATGGTCCTTTAAAACCAGCCCCGAGGTCACGTGATCTCAGGCGCTGAACTTAAGCTGTATAAATTGAGTTACGTGTTTGTTTTTAGATCCGATGAAGCATCCTTTGGTGATCTCTCATCTCCTCTGTTTTATTTTGCTTTTATGTGGTTTTTTTTATATTAAAGTGTTGTGAAGCCATATGCATGAGCAGACTTTTTTCTTTTTTGGATACCATTTGCTTGATCAGCTACAGCTCCTTTGGTTTATCTAACCTTTTTTAAATGCTACCATATTGCTTGCCCTTTTCTCACACTGTACCAATGCTCAGTTTCTGCAGCACACTGAATTACTGTCAACTACTTTAAGGCCTTGTACCTCTTGGCTTGTCTGCCCTTCCTCACCAAGAAAAAGAAGTTTCCCATAGGTCTTAATTGCTACCACAAGGATACAATTTTCCTCATGGCTGAAGTTATCCTTCCTCTGCTCTGATCCCTTATTTTCCATCAGTCAAACATGTGCAAAAAAACAAAGGACCACAGTCAGAAAGAGTGACAATCATGGTTGGATGTACTCATCTTTTAAATTACAAAACACTGGCCAAGTATTCCTGTCACCCACACTGAATAAAAATGTCACTTAACACAAACCATAGAATTACATACAAAGATTTCAATATAACCAGATAAAATTGCAATATATTACCTACAGCTCATTCAGGGCATGAATGCAATCATGTCTGTCACAAAAAGCCTCCTTGCCCTACCTACACTCTGCCATGGTCACATACTCATAAGGGCATTTTTTGACATTATCGTCACTCCAGAAATCTCCAGTTCATTACACAAGTATTCACAATGAATAAATTATACCACAGTAATGATCATTTTCTGTGATCAGTAATTTCCACTGCTCCTGTCATGACATCCAAGTTACAAAACACAAATCCAGCAGTTATTGATATCATAAATGTATATTATATATAGAAAGTCATTTAATATGATGCTTAACTAGTTTTTTTTTAATTTCCATACTTTAATATGTCTGCCAGATTCCAAAGCATTTGCCACCTATCTCAGCTATTGATTAATTAATATGGTGATGCTCAACTTTTTGGCATTTCATTCAGGGCCATTTATGCATGCTTTATTCAAATTAGGCTAATTTATATTTATCTCTATGAATCATGGTAGTACGCAAATGTGCCCCAAGCTGTATCAAAAAATTTGGGGTTTATGCAGATCAAGAATGCACAACCAAAATAACATGCATGTACATTAGGCTGATCTGAACATGCGGAGGATGGCTCCACAGCTGTCCCAAGCCTGCAGCAGGAACAGGCAAATGGTCCTAGACTAAATAAAATCAGAATATGGTTAAATAATAAAATGGTGCCATCTGAAAGTCAAATTTGCAGCAATCTGAAGTACAATTCTTGCCCATGTAATGTTTTGTTACACCCCAGCATCTCAAACAAATCAATTCCTTTAACACTTAAAAGGAACACATATGACATTTATACTCCACCCCAAAAAAGCAAACTTTTGCTCCACTATGAGATATAAAAATGTCACATTATAAAAATATAACCTTTACCAGCAAGCATTACCAATTGCAATTAATCATATATTTCTATTTTAATCAAGCGTAGAAGGGAAGGTAACTAGTTTATTTTAAGAAAAAAATGTGACAAAGCAGTTTTGCTTGAATCAAACTTGCCAATATTATCAATAGCTGTTTTAATGCTCCTGCTAGTAAACAGGGTTTGGTTAGGATGATGTCACATCCCATAGGGAGGGGTTCTAACCTAGATTAAGACTGCCCTGACCATACTTTCCTCATTGTTGTTTTGGCACTTTAATTGATGACATCACCACATTATGCTCTACCTTCTGAATTCATTTCATTGTGAAAAAATAGAGGCGTGCAAATAACATAGTATAATGAAAGAAATAGATATTTTGCAGGAGTTACGTGCAGTGCTATCACAGGTTTGATGATTTACAAATATATACGGCTGACCTGCTAGTCGAGTGGGTAGACCAAGTACTGGTGAGAAAGCCAGAGTTCTATAAGCAAGCTAAAAATATATATATATTTTTTTAAGTCACTGAGTCATATTAAAGTTGAACAAGCTGGTATAACAAAAGGTATTTTCAAGACACGTATGTGTACCTGAAAATATTACCTGTAATCAGAGCCGGATCCAGCCCTAGGTGATGTAGGCAATTACCTAGGGCCCGTGTTGACTTGTGGGGCCAATAAAATAAAATTGTTTATAACTAATAAATTGGGTGGTGAGGTTCGGAATAATGGTTAAGGTATCTTTCTTACAGGCACAGTGTACAGGATTTTATTTTCACTTTTGAAGGGAAATTGGCTAGGCTTAAAATGGCCTGCAAGGGCAACTAGCTTAGTACTTGCCTACAAAATACATCTGATGATATCCCATAAGTCCAAAAGATGTGTGTAAAACTAGATGGGTTTATGACCTCATGGGAGACTTCAGTAAGAAAAGAGCAGCAATCCCCAAAAACCTCTAATGGAAAGTTAAGCATCCTAATATAGGACAATGCATACCAGTTATAATTTGATAGCCAAGACTGCAGTGCATATTTGATTGCCATCCAGCATGGAGCAGTACGGTCATGGAGACCCTACCAAAACAGTGAGTGCAGCTGGTGCATCAGTGCAGTGGACAGAGTTGTGTTTGCGTAGTGCCTCAGTTAGGGATGGCAGTCAGACTCAAACCATGTACCTTGATTACAGGAAACTAGACCCTGAATCCTCTATACCAACTAAGCAGATGTATTTTCAAAGAATGTTGAGTTTCTGTGCATTATCAGGGGAAGACAAGTGTATTGTTCATGCTAAGTTTGTTTGCAATATGCAACTGTTGTGTTAAGCAAATGGCCAACATCAGTATCTGTGCTATAAAATTTGAAAGCAGTGTTAGTAGCACAACAGGTAGCAGACTTGCCTTTGATGTAGAAGGCTGTGGGTTCTACTCCCACACCATGTAGATAGAGTGCTGATACTGCAGTGCCCTTTAATGGTGGGGGTGGGGGTACTGCACTCCTGAGTTTGTCCTCCTTTGGATGCGATGCCTAGTAACTATGAACCTGTTTCGGTTTGACAGCCATTCTCTATAGCAATATTACCAGCTTACTGCTGTTTTAATGCAACTTTGGGGATTTTTCAGGGGCAACAGGCACCAGATTTGTACATTAAACGCTGAAATGTATAGTTGTTTGCCAGCAGCAACCTCATTGGTTATAGATCTCTTTAATATGGAATTGTATGAATATCAGTAAAAATACACAATCTCTGCAGAAGCAAGTCATCTGAATAATGTAATAAGACGTTTGTGCGGTCTTTTGTGGTTAAAATGTTCTGTAATGGGTAGTTTTCCCATTATTGGCTCATACATTTTGTTTCAATACTTACTGTTAAAATGCTCATACCTATAAATTTAAATGTACTGAAACAAGTGGTGCTGTATTATACAAGGAATATAAATTTAATACTATCAGGGTGCCACATCAAACACATGCATGCAAGGCCCTAAAATTTGTGCAAGGCCCCTATGGTTTGAAAACAGCCCAAAGGTAAACGATCTGCCACTGGCCAGATGCATTTCTCTGAATGTGGGTTTCAATGCTATTTCAGTGAATGTGAGTTTCAAGAACAGAGAAACTTGCTGTCCATGCTAAATTTGTTTTCATTATGAGACTATGTTGCTTTGTTTAGCAAATTGCTGTCAGTGTTTGTACTATAAAACCTGAATTTAAAGTTTTAAATATGTCCAATCTTTTTATAAGCAAAGAAGAAAATAATACACACAGTGACACGTTGTACAGAGTTTATGATAACTGGGGAGAAATAGCCACGTAATGGGACACTAGAATGGCTGGGGGATGATCCATTATCCTGCCTAGGCCCCATTTGTCCAGGATCTGGCTCTGCTTGTAATGTTATTGTGAAATGCAGAGAGAGAAAAAAAAATGATGCATATGAGTAAGGTGTTAACAGATTTTCATCATATAGATGAATGTGACCCATGTTAATTAATCTGTATATTTATGTACTGGGTTACAAGAAGCAGTATTTGCTAATGGATTTATAAATAATGAAAATAAAATTACAATTACATATTAAAATGCATTAGCAATGCTTAAAGTGATGTAATTATATTATATGAAGCTAGTTTTATGTACGGCTTAAAAAATAAAAAAAAAAAAAAAGGTTGCCAAACACATTTGCTTCTTCTAAAGTACTTCTACCTTCAAATACAACATAGCTGAAGTCTCGGACACCACACCCTCATTTAAGTACAGGTTTGGGGAGAGGATGAGGGTTGCAGTGCCAAGTGAATGACCAGCACAAACTTTACTGAGAAAATATTTTATATCTACATTACCTAGCAAATTAGACATGTCTGTACAGCAAAGGAAATGCAAACTTCAATTTGTCCCAGTCCACTTCAGTAATACACACGGATACCAAATGACATTTGATGACCTTTATTAATTTCACATACAACTAATACATTTCAAATATTAATTTTAACAGGAATGACATTGTAACCACATGTAAATCCTTAACATACATCAGGGTAGCGTACCCACTCACCCTGGCCGAATAAGCAGTTTCCCTACCTCTGTTCACTTATTCCCATCAAGCAGAATCCTACAGCTCACTTTTAACCCCAAAACTCATTGCATTAACACACAACACCAACTGGGAGAACAGAACAGGAACAAGCCTATCCCACTTATCTTCACAAGTTAATCAAAAGAAAAAAAGGGGAAGGTGGATTGCAAATTCATGGCAAAATGCGATTCCTCTTCCAAGTCACAGTCCTATAAAAACCCTTGTCCCACCCTGCATCCACCTCACTTCCTCTGAAGTGGCCTAAACAAATTGACCCATCCATTCCCAAACTCTAGTCAAACCTAACTCTCTTCCTTAATCTTAACCCCCTTCCCCAACAATTCTCCCTCCCCCATTTAACTCACTCTAACCCTTAACAAGATGACCCTGGACAAATTGGTTTGTTCCCAAATCCTCATTTACTACATTTCTGTGGGTCTA
Organism: Protopterus annectens; assembly: GCF_019279795.1. Classification (NCBI taxonomy): domain Eukaryota; kingdom Metazoa; phylum Chordata; order Ceratodontiformes; family Protopteridae; genus Protopterus; species Protopterus annectens. Next base: position 161,856,777 of record NC_056749.1, read on the forward strand.
TAACACATAGTCGAAGATCCAGAACTTCGACTACCATATGTACGAACACATATGACCCAAGTTACAGAACTTTGACTGTGTAAAAAAATAAAAAAAAGGGAAAACAAAATAAAAGGCTGTATTGCAAGGGGGTAAGCCACCCTGCACCCTCCACACCCACCGATCTATAAATATACCAACTCTGAGGTCACCCTACAGTGCAGTAAAGGGAAAGTTTAATTTATTGCCTGTAGTGTGACCTCAGAGTTGGTATATTTAAAGAGCGGGGGGTGTGGTGGGCGAAGCTCCCCATGTGAGGGGTGCAGGGGGGCTTGCCCCCACCCCCCGCTTACAACCCTCAGGTACGTTCTTTTTTGTTTTTTTTTTTTACAAAGTATGACAACTTTGAACTTATGGTTTTGACCACATCACGTTCAAAGCTGTCATACTTAGACTAAGTGATATAGACCCCATTTCTGTATTTGTGAATGTTATATACCTGCCTCTCTTCCTTAATCTTAACCACCTTCCCCAACAATTCTCCCACCCCCCATTTAACTCACTCTAACCCTTACTAAAGATGTCCCTGGACAAATTGGTTCGTTCCCAAACCTCATTAATTACATTTCTGTATTTGTGAATAAGTTATACCTGAACAGAGTTACACGCACAGCACAGTAGTTTGAAAACATTCCACTCACATTTAATACATTTGCTTTTCTCTTGCATGACAAATTGCCACAGTATTGTTCAAGTTCATACAAATATGCATATGTAAGATAAAAAGTCATTGCTTTGACAGCGTGTGTATATACATATATATATATATATATATATATATATATATATATATATCTATATATCTATCTATATATATATATCTATATATATATATATATATATATATATCTATATATATATATACACACACACACACACACACACACATACAAAATGTAAATACAAGTAAATAAGATAGGTCTTCCCTCTTCTAATTACAGCTGAGGAAGAGCTTGAGCATAATCATCGCCAACAACAAAGAGTAGAAAGGCTGTTTGAATCTTTTGGTAGGTATAATTGAAGTCCAGGAGAATTCTGTCTGACTAGTTTGTAATATGTGCAGGAATCATAAAAAAAGGAATTTAAATCATTATACTAATGTAGAGAGAAATATGTCTGTGTATGACTGCTCCACTTTTTACAACACTTTTTAGCATTGGTCAAAAGGAAAATATTTTATAGCTTTTTAGATGAAAGAAATACATTGAAGCCATTACATTTCAAGCTAATGTTTTTAATATGTAAATAAAAATGGCATTACTTTAACAGATAACATCGGAATACTCCCATCATATGTAAGAGCACTTCCTGTACGCAAGTTTTACTCAAAGATTTTTTCCAAAGCTGACTACAATCTCCTCAAAGCAGGTATAAATAAGCAGCTTCACAGCCACCATCCCTTCAGTTGGCATTAGCACTAATGTCAAAGCCTACATCAAAAACTATATGAGCACCTGCTCGGTGCATGGACTTGGCAACACCTGAAAGGACCAAATCATCTTCCTCCAGAACAGCAAACCTGTCTGATGGACAGAAGCAATAAAACACTACAATAAAAGGAAAAAACTGCTGTCCAGGACCAAGAAGGAGCAGGTGCCAAGTTGGAAGCAACCTCTTTGTCTGAACAAGCAAATAAGGTCACTGGTGAAATCCTCTAAGGCTAACCTCAAGTCCAGATTGGCCACATCCACTAAGGACAATCACAAAGCCTTCTTCACATACGTCTGCAATCTGAAAGGTAACACCCAAATCTGCTCTGAAGTGGTGGCCAACACCACCATATACACAAAAGCCATAGATATAGCCAAACCTGCTGACAGACAGGTTTATTGAAAACTTCACCCCTTCTGTCCCCCCCCCCCCATCAGTAAACCAGGACATCCTCAGCACCTGCCCGCCTCCCCTCATCACCAGGGAGCAGGTCTTTAATGCCCTCTCAAAGGCAAAAAAAATACAGCCTCCATGGGACCTGACAACATCCCTGGCTGCATCCTACTTTAACTCAGGCATGAGCTCTCAGCACCATTAGGCACCCTATTCAACCAAAGCCTGAGCACTGGCTTCAACCCAGCCAAATAGATGACAACCACAGTCTTCCCTCTACACAAAGGTGAAGCATCCACCAACCCACGTAATTGTAGGCCCATCACCCTAACTAGCCTGATCTGCAAGCACATGGAACACATCACAAACCTTATAAACAAGGACATTGACAAAACCACACTGTGTGGGGTCAAGTTTTTGCAGGTTGCCAAAGGGAGGTCATGCCTGTTAAACTTGGTTGACTTCTTCGTGAAAGTCACCAAAGCCACAAACTAGGAGAAGACTGTGCACACTACCTACCTTGATCTAGCTAAAGCCTTCAACACTATTCTCCACTCAGGCATAATAGATAAACTCTTCCAGCTAGGAATCACCCCTAAGTTAACAAATGGGTAGCTAACTGCCTCACTGATAAAACCCACTCAGTCAAAATAGGGGTAGTCACCTCTAGTAGTACAACCATAATGAGCAGCATACCCCATGAAACAATCTTGGGGCCTGTACTCTTTGGAATATACTTTTGTGAGGTGTAAGCCAAAACCAATGGTCTGTGGCTGACCAAGTTTGCAGATGACTGCAAACTGGATATGGTCCTTCAATTCCCTTAGTGATGTAAATATCCTCCAAGAGGGCCTTACCCAAACTAATGACTGGTGCCAGAAGCATGGCCTCAAACTGAATGCTATGAAATACATAATTATCCTCTTAGGCTTAGGGGAAAATGGCATCCCCACTATCACATTAAGAATGTACTAAGCATGTAATTCGTCATGAGGGACTTGGACACCCAGGTTGATAGCAATCACCATGTTGCCTCCATTGTATGGAAGGCTTTCTACATGGCCCACCTCATAAGTAAGGGTATTTCATCTAGGACCAAGGTCATAACATCCCTCTACTCCTCCCTTATCAGACCTTAGAGTACAATGTCCCCTTCAGCATGTATCTTGCCAAGCTGTTGCATCAGCTGGAGAGACCACAGATGTTCCTGACCAGGAAAATCCAGAATCTCAAACACCTATCCTATACAGATAGACTAGAAGCCCTCTCCCTCTACTCAGAGGCGACCTGTGTCTGGCATACAAAACCATCTCAGACCTAGCCTTGATGGAGTTGCTGCATATCCGTAAGTCAAACTTCACTCCTACAACCTGCATGCAAGGCCTCAACCTGGTCTGTGACAAATAAAATTTGTTGGCGGGATAGATTTGTGTCCCAAACACTATCTGTGGAATAGTCTTCTTCATGTCAAGCAGAATACCTCGTTAGACCCCTTTAAGAGGAAACTGGACGACTGGATGGGAAACAGAAAATACACTCCTGGGATCCCATCTGTGTCCCTGCTGGGCAGGGGAAACGGCTACTGACTTTGTGGGAACATGGGCAAAATTCTTGGCTAGGCTTATAAGGGCCTCTGGGCCAGTAGCCTAGTATCATCCTATACACTTATGCACAGCAATGATGTCTATAATCACCTGTTTCTACATCTTTACTCTGTCAACTTGTTTTGCCCCCCCCTTTCCAAAAATACACCTGTCATATGTCATTAGGGCCCCCATGAGAGCACACTTCTCTCATGGCTAAATTATCTTTTCCCGGCCTTGCTCCCTGCTGTTACATCTCACTTTAACCTGCAGTAACATATATGATTAAGAGATGAAACTAAACTCTCTCATCACCCTTGCAACAAAAGACATGAACGCATGTCTGAATTCCTTACACAAACATCCCTTTCTACATCATGACTGAATTATTTTGAGGAAAGAAATTTTAAAACCTGAAAATCAGTGACAGTGAGTAGAGCTTGCATAATAATGTCATCATTTCAATACAGAGAAGCACAAATCATCTGAACCATATCCTGCTCAAGTTTTGTACTGTAAATCTGTATATCATAGCCCACAAATGAAAACAATAAAAATAAACTAGCCTTTATCATTTCCATCTTATGTTATACCTTTACACCTGCACTCTGTGAAATATTCATTTACCTCTCCCACACATTCCTTATGTAAATAACTTTGATAATATGTTCTCAGCTTCAAGAAATGACACTTATAAGTCACAGCTGCTGGCATTACCACAACTGCCAATACCAATAATATATAACAATGGCATACTTTTTTTGTTGGAAAAATACATTCCCACAAATGTATTTTCCTACCAAGTTGAATTTCCATTGCTTGTAAATATTTTATAACATTTTTATTAACTTACGTTAACATGTTTGTTCTCCCACAGTAATTGCTGCTGAGCTTGTCCAATCAAAATAAATACTGTTGGTTTACAGTTAAAGGAGACTCGTACTGATTTATACACTGTGTATGCAAAACAGGGTCAGCTGTGCTGTTCTCTATGAATTGCAGTCATGCATGTGTGCGTGTGATCTTGTCCTTTATTTGTGGATTGTTTTCCAGTGGTAGTGAACAAACTGCACTAGGCAGAGCTGGCAGCAAGAATGTGCACAATCATTTAACACGTCTCAGTGAAATTCAGTTACTACATACCATTTAAAAAATTGAGAAAAATTAACTGTATATAAAAATGCGTCATTGAATTTGGTGTCGATAAAAAGCCCATTAGATAAATTTAAGTAGATCCATATAGATAGATAAACTTTTAATATACTGTAATTATTAGACAGGTAATTATTTTGATTACAGACATCTTTTAAAAAAAACTTCTCTGTGTAGGCCAAAAATATTTATTAGTAAGATCCTTTTGTAAGATTGTCACTCTTTCCAAAATACTTACAGCACATACACAGTGGCTGATAAGACTTGGTCACTACACCCTAAGCAGTGTGGGGTGGGGGAAGTAGCAACTGAACAACCAACACTTAATGTACTGAAGAACGCACTGTTCAATTTCTTAACTTTCAAATTTAAAGATTCTTCCTTACAACAATTTTATATTATATAACTTAAACATGCATGTAAGTACACAAGGCATACTGCAAATCATTTAAGTTAGAATGGAAAGAACTGCAAAGGATAAATAATGTACCCATTCCTCCAAGTAAACAAGCTGTAGCCAGACAAAAAAAATTAACAGTTTGAAGGAAGTCATGATAACCCTTCCACTTTAAGTTGCAACAGACAGGAATAACTATTGAGATATATAAATATTTCCTAATAATGATGGATTGACTACAAGTACTTAAACTCTGCGCTTTATTGATTAATAAATGTAAGCATGAAAGGGAGATATGCATGCATGCTAGGTAAGCCAGTACACCCCTTTTCTCCTTCTCTATACAGCTGAACACAAGATTCAATACACCAGTTCCTAGCAAAATAAAAAAGACTGGCCTGGCTGACTGAGATTACTTGCGAGTATGCAAATAATCAAAATGCTTCTGAAAAAAATCTTTCATCAAAGCAAACTGTTGAATAAGAAATGACAACTATTTATTTACTATACTTTTAAGTACAAATCCAGAAGTAATATACAAATATAACAGTAGAAGTAATGTGCTTCTACTATACAACTACAGGACAATCAATTCCAGTAAAATACTGCAGAATAACTGATCAGCATAGAAAATATTATAATTTCAGGTTACAACAGCTTATTTCTTTATATCAGTGCAATGCAACTGTAAAATTCATTACAGTTGCATATCATACTTAACAGCTTTGGTTTCCACTACCATTTCCAAAACTTTTTTTTTTCTGAATAAAGATTTAAAGTAAGCACTTAATGTACCAATACAGAAATGAATTTTGACTAAATGTATTGTCCATTTATTGTTTCTCACTATCTTATTTGAATTATGCATTACTTGCTTTTTCTTATTCTTCCCCTCTGCCATTTATGCTTCTTTTTCCACATATCCACAAGTCCCTTAAGTAGTTGAACCATGTTACCTCCAGGTCAGAGAATGTTTTAGTATATCCTCTTAGGCCAGATGTATGGCAACCAGTCTTGTAGGCACCCTGACACTGCAGAGCCTGTAAGCTTCGGGACTTGGTTGAAGATGTGATGGTGTAAGAAGTACAGAAACATTGCCCCAAACAAGATTTTCTACAGTGGGTACAAGACTTGAGGACCCAGTCAGCTCTGACCACTGTGCCATCACAGGCTTAACCCCCTGGCAACATCTGGGGTTTTTGCTGTACCAACATCAACCACTGGAAACATTTGAGGTCCTGTGTTCTGTTTTTTCCTGGTTAAAACTTTTCTTCACCTCATTTCTTCCCTAATCCTCTCTCTCATAGACTCCAAGTCTCTCGGCGTAGTGGTGTAGCGGTAGCATTGTCACCTCACAGCAAGATGTTCTCTGATTCGATACTCAGCTGGAGTGCCTTCTGTGTGGAGTCTGCATGTCCTCCCTGCGCTCGTGTGAGTTTCCTCTGGTTGCTCCAGTTTCCTCCCACGTTGCAAAAACATGCGTCTGGAGTATTCCTCCCTGGGCCTCCAATGAAAATTGCCTCATTGCAAGTTAGACTTTTCTTGTTAACAAATGTAAAACAAAATCAAAAATAATCTACTTCCCAAGCTACCCTTTTATATAAAAAATTATGAAAAATGGGGGTGGGGGGCTTATCCCACACCAAAAATATAGAAGCCCTTCTCTACCACTTCCCCTATTAAAACCCACTTATGTGTTCCTTCTGTGTGCCACCTCTGTTGTATCTTCCAATTTTAATTTTTTTCCTATCTTTTCCTTTCCAACATTCAGGAGCAATTAGGGTGCCCACATAAAGACACTCCTATAGAAAGTATGTAAAGCTCCTTTATATATTTTAAAAGGTAATAAAAATATCTGCAGTTTGTGCTGCTTGCCTTAAATATCTCTTATTAGTTCTGAAATGTTTGTCCATAATACACAAATACTCCTAAAAATCATATGAGCATTTACTTTTTCACTTAGTACTTCACACATACTTAGAGCATAACTTCACCAACTTTAAGCTTTTCATGAAAGTGGGTACTTCCTTACACAAGCTTTCACATTGCTGTAGTCATCACAAATAACCAAGGATTAGTGTATTTTAAAATAGACAAAGCAAGGCTCTCGGATAACCATACAAATGAGCAAACATTGGGACTATGAATACCACCATAAGGCTCTACACTCCAGTTACCAAAAGCTAAATAAAAATAAAATTGAAGGTCTGTAAAAGTATTAGAAGGGACATACATGCTATACCCACCAACAAAAACACACAATTAAACCAGCCATCTGATATTACTGGTGTCTATCGGGTATTCAGCATCATTGCTTTCATTAACAAAGTTAACTAGAAATTTCACTTTTCATATTCTCTTCCTTTGCAGTGATATTTTGTGTCATTCTGATTACATAAGGATGGGAAATACAACATACAGGAACTCACTTAACTAGTAGAAAGTGTGTGGGTGTAAGACTGTGATTTACATGTCTGTCCAAAACCAAGGGGAGATATTTCAAAACATACAGCAAGCAATTCAGTACTCTATTCCCAATAAGATTATCAAGAGTCATAAAAATAGTTCAAAACATCAAAAGCAATTACAGTTGTACATTCAATCTTCTACCCCACTGAGACAGATCCACCCATATTATAAAATGTAGTTATTACTGGTCGTACTTCATTTAGATAAATGATAAATCTCTTATAACAATCTTAAATTTTCTAAACCTATTACAACCCTAAGCATTGATCATGTATGGAATTTTATATGGACAAAGCATTGACCATGTTGCTGGGAGTTATGAACTTATGGGGACAGTAATTCACTTTTGAGCAAAAGTCTCCATTGTTGTAAGGAAGTCTTTCTATATTGCATACTTCATAAACAAAGGGATTGTGTCTAGAGCTAGGGATGTCATTGCCCCCCTATACTCAGCCCACGTTAGTCCAGTTATTCGATATAATGCCCTTTGGCATGTAGTTGTCCAGTCACACACAACAACTGGAACACCCACAATGTCACTTTAATAAAAAGGAATTAAGGCCTTATGTCCTACATGAACAGACTCAGTGCCCTATCACTATACTGTATGTATCCTACAGACTGCTTGGTAAGTTGACACATTTCTGGCATCTTTCAACCCATTACTGACAGATTTTACTGCACATTTATGAGTCAAATGGTATCAGAAATATTTAGTCTAGGGATCTGGAAAATCAACAAAATAGTTTTGAGGGAGAGGTAGATCTTGCAGAGGATACCACTGCTCTGGAACATTCTCCCCATCCACATAAAACAATGTTTATCTCGGTCCATATTTAAGTGCAACTTGGATCTACGCATTAGAAAAAGTATACCCCCAAGACTGCCTCATGTACTACTATTGAATACAGGCGGCTCCTAAATACTTAATCCCATGCATGGATCCCCTAAATTTGTTTATGGTACAATCCATGTTATTCTCATTAGGGGTACTATATAATTATCAATCACCTGCTGGGTAAGGCCAGTCTCTAACCAAATGGGACAGGTAAATTTGAACACAAAAAGGCAAGGTTGGGCTTAAAATAGCCCACGATTGCCTAGTATTTATCTATGAACTTGTGAATCTTTGTACTACAGTTGCACATGTTTATGCTGCTCACATTCTGTTACATGCCTATTTGTGTGTTGGAGTCAAGGTACCGTGGGAGATGAAAGAGCTGATGTGTGCCAGATTCCACTGCTTTTACTGACACAAACTACATGCTGCCAGTGTCCATAGGGGTGCTGAATATCATATATGTGATGTAAACATTACATTTTTTTTTTTACTTAAATCAGCAAACTAATTTGTTGATGTCAAATAGTGTAATACACTATTAAATTTGGCAACAATTCAGACTGCTAGATGGTTTGTTCAAGTTGGCAGAAAAGATGGAATGTGAACTGTAAAGTGGAACCTCCTATAAAATTAATGGGATAGCAACCCTACTACCAATGCTGGTTTTAAACTAGCTGATGTCCAGAGAGGCATTTGAGGATAAAGGTACATCTAAGTTTGTGCCCAATTCCTCCTACACAGTCAGAGGCCATAGGGCCACCAATCCCTCAATAAACTCTTCTTTGATTCATTTTATGACTTATTTTAGGTCATTTCTTAACTGTTCTTTATTTTTTTTTCTGGCAGCCAGAAGAGTTATGCATGTCACTCAATGTCGGGTATGTCCATGATAAAATTGGTGTTATTCTTTCACATGTATACACACCTGCTAGCACTGCCCCTGACAATCCAAGTCTATCACAAGATTTAGGCACATTACACAATTATCTATAAGCAAATTATAGGATTTCACCTATGACACGTCTTTGGGGAGCTGAAAGTAAACACAGCACCAGGTCGAAACTCACAGAAAAAAAGAGATGCCATGAAGGCCCAAAAAGAAGGAACCACAGCCAAGACCTCATCCAAAGTTGAAGGACAGAGATACAATGCTACTGATGGCAACCATATAATAAGTGATTAGTTGCTTTCGCACATATCCTGCCCAGACCCACAAAGATAGCAACATATCTGCACAACACTGAGAATGAAAAGGAAATAAATTATGGGCAACTAAGCAATTCTTAGATACACTGCAACACCCCCCCCCCGGCCAAACCCATATATTTTCCCTTCCTAGTTTGTCCACATCTATTTCTGTTTATTCTTGCTGCTTTTTCTCACTCCATGGTAACAGTCTTCGACCTTTGTCCTTTTTACCCTTTGCCCTTCTTCCCATCTCCTTGTATAAAAAGAAAATAATGGGTTTCTTGGACCTACCCATACCAAAAAGATGATGATGACTATAACGGCAGTAATAATATTTATCTTTGTTTACTGGGGAAGTCTGACTGGGATTAGTCACATTTCCAGCAGGGGCCCAGCTAGAAAAGCTCCACAAGTACAGAGAGCATTACAAAATACATGCATTAGACTCAGCCGTTGACTTTTTCAGTTCAACTTTCTTAAATGTCCTTAACTCCCTTGCTCCAGTAAGAACAATAAGAGTAAAAACTAAAACCACCCCGTGACTTACCAAAGACACCAAAAAGATTATGCTACAAAGAGATAAAACCTGGAAAACATACCTCCAAACTAAACAACCAGTCATCTTACTTGAATACAAATAGCTAAGAAACCTTGCCAAAAAACAAGTTATCAAAGATAAAAAGTCCTACTACATCAAAATGCAAACAAATCATGCAAAAAAACCCAAAAAAGATTGGGACTATCAACTCTCTCCTTAGGCCAGGTACTAAAAACAATCCCTGCCCACACACCAGCAAATCTGTTCTTGAAATTGCCTCACTATTCAACACCTTCTTCACCACTTCTATTGCTGAGGTAACAAAGACCTTTACCAACAACCACCCTCATCCCCAAACAGACATCCTGCCCCCCCCCTTACTTTCGAACTCAAACCCATCTCCACCTACCAAATAAAGAAACTACTCTCTAAACTAAAGCCTTGCTCCAATGCCCCCGACAACATTCCCTCCTCCTCCTTAAAAATAGCCTCCGATGATATTGCTCTCCCTATTAGTATCCTGATCAATAGAGCCCTACTTGAATCCTATGTACCCAAACTATGGCGCTCTTCATATATTCTTCCACTTCACAAGGGTGGCAGAAACTGTAACGTATCTAATTTCTGCCCCATAGCCATCCTTTCCCTCTCTCTAAACTCCTTGAAAAATGCATCCACCTGCAGCTCTTGCCATTCCTTACCAAACACCAGCAACTCTCTCCTACCCAACACGGCTTCCACCAAGGACACAGTACTAACACCGCCCTTCTCGCCTTCTTACATACTGTCAATTTAGCCCGTGACTCTGGTAATTTAGTATCCTCAGTTCTGCTGGACTTAGCTAAAGCTTTTGATACCATCTCCCACACCCACCTTCTAAATCTGTCTAATCTCAATCTCTCCCACAAAACTCTCTCCTGGTTCTCCAGCTAGCTATCCGACAGATCCCAGGGTGTCAAATCGGGCCAGGGCACCTCCACCTTTCGTCCTAACCCCACTGGAGTACCCCAAGGATCCATACTTGGCCCAATTCTATTAAACATCTTTATTATCAACTTTTACAAGGCCGTACCGAATACTAAAATTGTTCAATATGCTGACGAGTCTACTTTCATCTGCTGCACCTGCAACTGAACAGATCTCCAACTACTGACACAAACAGCTTTCTCTACTACCAAAAACTGGATACTCCAAAATCACCTCTCATTAAATGCTAACAAAACTAAAATCCTTCTATTCTCTCCTTCTAAGTACTCCCCTATTGATAAAAACTCATTCCAAATAATCAGCCATAACTCCATTTTAGAGGTCGTTCCCTCCGCCAAACTTCTTGGTGTAACCATTGAACACCTAAAATTTAATACTCACATCCAGCTAAACAAAGAAAACCCATTAAAACTCTGCTTACTTTATAGAAACAACCACTTCCTCTCTCCTACTACCAGACTAACTCTTGCCACTACTCATCTCCTTCCCTCTCTACTGTATGGCGCCCGTCCGCTTACTAATTTATCCTCCTGACTATCCTCCCAACTAGAAGTATGTTACAATAAAATCTCCAGATTTGCTACCAAAGCAAAATCTTCATCTCATCACTGTTCCTCCCTTCACTCATTAAACTAGCTTGAACTCCATAACCAACTTGACTTTCTCCAAATCATGACTGCCTATAGACTACTATTCCAACCTACCAAGTGCCCTGCACTATCCAATATCCTACAACCATATACTCCCCATAGAACACTTAGATCTACCCACCAAACCCTAATCACCATCCACAAACCCAAGTGCCCAGCTGGTCAACTTCTGCTTTCCTTCACCTTAGCCAAAAAATGGAATGCTCTTCCCTCCACTCTTAGGACCTGTGATAACCTCAAAAACTTTAAAACTCTTCTTCATTCTCACCTTTACTCAAACAAGAAATACAACTGCACTCTTAACCCTATACCTCTCAAGGTCTCCTCCACTTTTACTCCTGGCTAACCTCTCACCTAGCTAACCTTGCTCATTTGTATTATGTATAAATAACTATACTGTAAAATCTAGCCTCAAGGCCATTTGCCTGTCTTTTACATCTAAACAAAATTGTAATTGTTTGTTTCTTTATGAATGCTACCTGTTTATTTGTCAGTAATGCAAAGTTTCTCAGTAATTATTCATGTAACTATGTATTGTTGGAGCTTTTCTCACTGGGCCTCCACTGAAAACTGGCTCCCCGAGCCCAGTGGACCTCCCCGGTCATCAAACTGGAATAAATAAATAAATAAAAAACATAGAATTCTTACTGTACAAGGAGAAAAAAATACATACAGTTTTTACAATTGCAAAACACAGATGTTCACTTTATATATATATATATATATATATATATATATATATATATATATATATATATTGAAACACTGTTGCATTGTTTATTGTTAATCAGATATGTATGTAAATAGTGTACAGGTTTGCACCTACAACTGAAATTTCAAACATTGTACGTACCAAATTTGAATATATCCAGTTACTAGAAAGAGGTGCATGTCTAGAGATTTATTAAAATGTGTTTGGATGTTGTTGTCATTTAACTGTTGTAAAAATGCTGCACTACCTAACCCCCTTATCCTGCACTTTTACTTGGTGTCTGTCTTGACATTTGCTTGCAGCCTTCCATTTTTCATTTCTTTATTATAACTCATCCATTTCATGCATTTAACAGGTGTCGACATGTGTGATCATTTCACTGCAGTAGCAAATACTACATGGCTATACAATATTATGCACTTTGCTCTGTCCTGCATGGGGAGATGTCACGCACTGCAAAGCTTCTCTATGGTTGTGTATATCTTAATATGTCATTGCTTTGTGTTCCCTCATCCCTTCTACTTCCCACACCTCCCTTGCAGGTGTGCATTATTCACATAGTTGGGGACCGTTCAATTTCTTAGAGATTGCACCTCTTATTACAAACTTTTCTTCCTTAATGCTTAGCTGATATTTGGCTAATTTGCTTTATCAAATGGTAGCAGTACAGAGGGTCAAGGAATGGTCACTGAGGAATACATACACAGCATAAATGGCAGTATAATGGATGAGATTAATGCATTATACAAAGACAAACAAAGTTATCAGTTCTTCAGGGTGTGGAAGTTTAGACTTTCATCTAAACTGTTAATTTTAAACTGAAGATGAGGAATGTGATGTAATGCATGGTGAGATTTTCGCATTTATACTTAAATTGTTCATTCCCCACATAACTTCAATAAAACAACATATATTTTAATGTGTATTTTTAAGCCACAATGCTTAAGATATTAATTAAATGAAATTACCAAATATGATAGATTGGCATCGCATCTAGTACTGGTTGTATTCTTTTCATCCATTAGGAACAAATTAACAATACTATGCAAGCGACCGCAGGAACCGTAAGATACCTAGCCTTATACATCTTCAAAGGCGACCCATTTATAAGTTCTTGCCGTAATTTACAAGTGTGTTTACCTTCCGAATTGAATAGGGCATATAAGATTACCCTATGTAAACTTGCGTCACCCTAAACAATCAAGACTAGTCTTACAGGCAGACAAAACAGTGCTTTGCTTGTTCAGTAGAAGTATCTTACCCCATAGAGTGGGAATACATGGGGTTAGGAACCATTCTTTCTGGCAGGTCTTACTTGTTGGTGTAGATTTAGATTCTTAGCATGGGTTTTATAGAAACACAAATTCTGTGATTCAGTAAGCTGTCAGATAGGACTGGGTCTTCAATGACAAAGTGAGACACAAGCCACTTTGAAACAAATGGTGGTCTACAGAGTACAAGGAGGACTGTGCTAATCTATCCAGAGAATTTTAAGCCTTTAAATTTTTTGGATAAAAATCGTTTGGGAGTTTCTAGATAAGCAACATGCTCAGATCTGTACATACCAAAATGGATAATGTATTCAATGATGGGTCAGTTAAGAGAAGAGTACAGAAGAAAGACGACATCTTTGGATGTTGAAGATACTATATTGGAAATTAAATGATTCAGATAGTAGGATTTCCTGACTGTTGTGGAAACATGACTGAACAAGAGATAGATAGTCATCCATGTAACTACACAGGGTCTCTCATGACTATTGCTTGTGGGGAATAAGATTTGGTTCCCCTATGACTAGGATAAAGAGGGTTTTGAAAAATGAATAAATAAGAATGGAGAAATGAAAGAACAAATGAAATTAACAAAAAATGTAAAAATTCATGATAATGTAAAAAAGCTACCAGAGAACAATTAAACATTAATGCAATATGAAGTATAAAATACAAACATA
>NC_056749.1:161873607-161896107 GCF_019279795.1 Protopterus annectens
TAGTCAGGAAATCCTTCTAAGTGGCACACCTCATCACAAAAGGTTTCTCATCCAGGAAAAAAGAGGTCATTGTTCCCCTCTACTCATCACTCATTAGGCCCATTATAGAGTACAACGCCCCTTTTGGTATGTACCTCACAAGACATCTACAACTGGAAAGGCCACAGAAATACCTCACAAAGAGGATTACCGGCCTCAAACAGATGTCCTACGCAGACCGTCTCAAAAAAACACCAGCTTTACTCTGTCGCATATTGCCTACTCTGAGGCAATCTCTGCCATCTCTGCCTAACATACAAAGCTATGTCAAACCCAGAGCTGTTGGACATGCTCCAAGTAAAGAAATCCCAATCTCTCAGAGCTACACGCTCTAGGGACCTAAACCTTGTCACCACAATAAACAGAACTTGCTGGAGAGATATATTCCTGTCTCAGAGACTTCCCATACTCTAGAACAAACTATCTATATCAAACAAAGCTCCTCATTAGCACTCTTCAAGAAAAATCTTGATGACTGGATGGGAGATAAGAAATTCACCCCGGGGATCACTTCTGTGGCACTGCTTGACAGGGGCACAGGAAAATATTTTTTTCTTGGGTGGCAAAAACCAGGGTACCGTTTGGCTGGGCTTGTTTTGGCCCTAGGGCCAACAGCCTAGTACCTACCTATGAATCTATAGATATATATATATGTAGACATACATACACACATTTGATTCTCTGCTGGGGTGCTTTCTGTGTGGAGTCTATGTCCTCCTTGCGGTCACGTGGGTTTCCTCCAGGTGCTCTGGTTTCTTCCCACATTCCAAAGACATACAGTAGATGGACTGGACACTAAATTGGCTGTGTGTGTGTGTGTGTGTGTGTGTGTGTGTGTGTGTGTGTGTGTGTGTGTGTGTGAGTATGGATGAAGTAACGTGTCAGGGCTAGCAAGTAAATTTTGGCTCAAGATGATTGTTACTGCTGAAAGTGATATCCCAACCAGATATGAAAAATGGGAAAAAGGGGGTGAAGATAGATGGAAAAAACTTTTATAACATTATAACATTAAATAAATGTATATATATATATATATATATATATATATATATAAAATATAGGTACTTTTCCGTTAAACCCCTACCACTTTGCGCTGGTCTGCTTTTCGCATATTTCACTGCGCTTGCACTTAGGTTTGGTAGGCTTAACCGTTTATAGGAATGGAAGAATGACTTATTTTTATTACACATAATACTGTGTTGCTGCCTCTGCTAATTTATATTTAGCCATTAAGTGAAATGTTCTCTTACACTTAATTAAGAAAACATGCATGCATTACATGCATGTGTATATGTGGTGTACCTGAGAGGGATTAATCACCATCTGCACTGTAAAATGTCAAATAGAAAAGAAACATAACTCAAATGGTATGACAAGAAACGTACACTTCTATGAATCTGTTTTGATGGACTGTTTTATAAATTAGTAAAAGCAAGACGAATGCAAAATCCTAAACAAGAAAACCAATTAATGGCTAAAGGCAACTGAAACGGAATGTAAAATCACAAACTAACGGTAAACCTCCCACAGGGAGGACTGGAAAGGGAACGATGATCCCATGGGCAGGACTGCCTTGTATTACCAAGTAACCTCAACAGTGACAGGTAACTTTTTGCAATGTTTACAATCTCAGTCCAAAGCCAGGAGCTTCATTTACGATGGGCATACTTTCCCTTTAATATTACAAATGTAGAAAGGTGGTCGAATAACACATTGCGACAAGTGGTAGGGGTTTCACAGAAAGAGCTGTGAATGTTACATTCATTACACATGAAATACAGATGAATACCTTCTTTGAGTATTTCTTTACAGTTAATCTTTGTCAGTGGTATAGGAATACTGGCAAAATACAGCAGCGCAAAGTGGTACGGGTTTAACGGAAAAGTACCCATATATATATATAAATAAGAGAGAGATTTAAAAAATGAGACTTTCATACCACTTCTATATGGCATAATGCTTGCTTTACACACAGTCAGATTCCAAGTCTGCCTTTTTCTTGTGGAGCTTCTGACAGATCTTCTGGTCTCTAACATGGATGCCACTGCAATGAGAATGATCATGAACTTTGACCAAGAAAGTTGAATCAGCCAGTTAAACTCATTTCCCCACTAGGTTCAGTCACTGGCACTCAGACGAATACACAAACCCAGGGCTTCAGTGTGAAACATTTTGCCCGTACGTACTAGAACCTACATTCATATTTTCTAATTTGTAGATGGGAAGCTTTACACTTACTATTTTCTAATTAAGCTATTTATACTTAGGGGTCAGTCATTTTTTGGGACAGGACACTGTTAATTTGATATGTTAGCACTCCAGACATTGTACTCATACCTTAGGATACCTTGGGACATCTGTAGGACTCCTCACAAATGAAACATCTCCTCTGCTGATGCCGACAAGATTTAGGATACAATCTTTTCATCACAAGCACCATGCTGCACTTTACAAACATAGGAGAGACTTCTACTTTTGACATCATGAAGTATTTTCTACTTGTGGTAGCACTGGAGCCTTTTTGGGAAGCATTATTAATTCTATAAGGTTATAACGGACAATTCTACAGCAAGTTCAAAACATTGGCAATGATGCTGTATTACTAGTAGTGGGAGATTTATGGAAAAAAAATCACTATATTGATTTAAGATGCAATGGTTCTGCAGTCATATAGGAATTTGGAACACACGTTCAAAAATAAACTTTTTGTGGACTCCCCTTTCAAAGTCTAACATGGTAAATGTTCAATTTTGCAGTAAAGAATACTTTTCCAATTAGCATACACACTGCCTTCCAGAAAAATAATTTTCTCAAAGGCAGTAACATTTAACGAGGTACGGTGCCATATAAGGACTCATAAAATGATTATCCAAATATTAAAAGTTAGAACATAATCAGGTCACTGTTTACTTAAGTAATTGCATGCTCAAACTCAGCATTTATTAATCTTTTTGAATATTCATTGCAGGATCTGCGTCTTGAATAATGGAATTGAGAGTGTGTCCATCATGAAAGTTAGTTTTGTTATCCTTATATAAACTCTCTCAGTAAAAGCATTTGTGTAAGGACAGTAGCATACATCATTAAGATGGACACTGTAAAATCAGTGTTTAACTATTAGATCAATGATACTCAATGTTACAACAGCAAAAGACAGCAAAGCAGATTTGATGCTTAAAACTTTGGCAGTGGTAAGTGATTTTCTAAGAAACATTCAGAGCTGTCATTCCTGTAATGCTCCATATGATTTCAATCATGTTAAGTGTATACTTCTGTTGCAGAGTGAATTCACAGCTGCTATGTGAAATAGTGATACTAGAAAGATCTGCACGGCACTGGTGTCATGGTGTATAAAATTGTCATGCTGAGTTAAAAAGGTGCACCTATAACATTAAGAAACCACTATAGTATGGTGTGATGTAGATGTCCTGGTGTATATATAGTTAGCTTATCAAGAAAGCCACTTTCAATGTCTGTAGAGATCTTATTCTCCAACAGACCTGTTGTACTATTTAATATGAGAGTGTACATTTAGGTTCAGGTATGAGCTATCTGCACACCTGAATGAAGGTAACTGTATAATCAGTAAAACAAAAAAATGAAAGATTACTGTGGAAACTTACTTAAAGAATGCTTACTTAGTAATGGGTGGTTAGAGAATGAAATAATGTCAAACTACCTCTATATAAGCTTGCTATTTTAACAGAAGAGTCTCTAGTGGTTAGGAGTTGGTGCTCTCACAGCTTGCGGCCAGAGTTTGATTCCTAATCAAAGAAAGGGTAATGCTGCCACAAAATAACAGAGAAGAAAGCTTACCTTCTAGAATATACTATTCCTAGGAAATGTGATGTCTCGATTAGCAGAAGTAAATTCTCCACTGCATACTTTGTATTTTAATATAAAAACTTACATTTTTAATGGATTCATACAAGAAAATATGAGGCGACTAATAGGATTGTTACAATGAAAAGCAAATCTGAAGGAGTTTCACCTTCATCAGACTTAAGTAGAAGCAGCATTTCAAGTCATTCTATTATATAAACCCATCTGATACAACAATTTGGAAATAAACTAGCTCACTTAGTAGAATGTATTGATTTAATTAATCCATTTCAAAAGCCAAGAAAAGTAACTTATTTACAGCTGAAACAATACTGCTTTTTATTTGTTAAAAAATCAAAACTAATTTCTAGTGATTAAAAACAGCTGCAATATATATTATTTTTATGCATTGTGACTGATGCTGCTGTCTGTAGGTGGCCTAAATGCAACCTTTGTCTAGCAGTTTACAACAGTGCAAAGACATCTGGAAGCTCCTTAACTCATATCTATCAAGTGTAAAGTTTTCCTAGTCAACTCTGTTAAAGTGAACTCTCAGTAAAAGTAAGACACCATCTGATTTAGAAGTCAGGAAGCAAAAAAATAGTAAGCTAAGGAACTAGCGAATAAGCAGCTAATAATGAATGGATGCATTCAGCAAAAGTCATAATTAGTTTCATAATATCCTTTCCTTGGAGCAAGCATTATTCTGTTTTTAAAGGGGGAGACTTGGAAGCTTAGCTGTTTCTCTTTAGTTGTACTGTTAATTACATTTTAGAACCCAAAAAAATAGTTTAGAAGTAAACTACTTTTGCACATTGTAGTGTTTTAGTCTGTAAAGTTAAGAAAAAAAATTTGGGGATGACCTTCAGCAGACTACATAGGCTGGTAATGGGGGTTCTGACAGAGAACTTAATTGGAATTAGCTACTAAAAGTTATTCATGTTTGCCTGAATCAGCCTAAGCCTTTTGACTGGTCAGTTTTGAATTAAGCCATTGTACAAGCCACATATGCAAATTACCATTCGAATTGTGGCCTTTTATATGTACATATCTGTAACTGACAAATACTTCATGTTATGAAGCAAATGAGGTTTGGTAAACCAGCATGTCCAGAGACATCTTCACGGGGGTTAGATAGAAATAGGAGTTGGAAATAAGAGGGTATGGAAAGTAAAGGAGGGTGAAGGGGTTAAATGTGAACGAGGGATGTTTGGGATAAAATGAGGTAAGGGTAGGGATGGACAATGGGTTTTATGCAAGTGTAGCTGGGTAAGAGGACACACTGATGCGAACTTGCGCAGGCAGGATATGCCCATGACTACCTGTAGGTATTCTGGGAGAAAGGGAGGCCTCTGGGTACTGGTTGTTGACATATGGTCTGAATATATAGCAGATTGTTACTTTTTTTTTTTTTTTTTTGAGAATACAGGGATAGGGCAGGGGGTACGTGGGTTAGGCTTACCTGGGATTTATGGTGCGATGCCTTGGGGGCTCTTGTTGTTCAGGCTTGGTGCAGAGTTCATGGTTCCTTAACTGTGTCAGCGGTTGAGGGCATTTGGTATTTGTATGGCTCAATCCCCTTGTGTGGGTCTTTTGTTGGCAGCTTCTCTATGCTTTTTCTGTGGAGGTTGTGTTTATTTTTCTTCAGTGAAGGGTTTGAGTGGTTCGTTGTTGGTGTTGGGACAGTGAAATAGGGGTTTAGCTGTCTCTGACTTGAAGAACGTGTTTTGGAGGCTGGAGTTCACAATAATAGCAGTTTCTGCATATGTGCGCTGAGGTACGAATGGTTGTGGGGGTTGATAAGACTGTTTTCAGGCTATGGATTGGCAGACAGTTTTGATTATTGCAGCGGCTATGGATGCATACCTTTCCCTTTTGTAGATTTTTGTAGAAGACTTAAGCTTTTTTGTGTTGTTCATCTGTGTTCATAAAACTGCCATTTTCTGGCAAATTAGTGATGTTTCCTTGTTGATTGAATCTGAAATTAAGGACAGATATGCAAGTTCAGACTTCGTACCCCTCAGAAATTCATGCTATTGCAGAACCAGTATTTTATTAAATTAAGGTGGTATCAGCAATATTTTAGTGTTTTTTCATCTCTGCCTACAACCCGCAATTATTTATGGCTTTGCAGAGATTTCTTGTTCCAAGAGATATGATGTGACCAACATTTAGGCTCAAATGTGTGGTGTTCCTCATGAAATTTTTGGTTTTCTGATAAATCGCTGGATTGATCTGAGGACTGAAGTTGCTAAATAATGAAGTTTGCCGTAAGAATTTGCTGAAATTAACATTGTTACACTAGCAGGGGGAGATACTCTCCATGTTACTTACACCACGATGTTTGCTGTTGATCAAAGGAAGCAGGGTAGGGGTTTCAACGATGAGCCAGGTGGGTGTTACTGTGTAACCCTTAGATGTCCAGATTAATGATGAATGTCCAGACTTTAAATTACCCTGCTTTAATGCCTCATATGGTCCTTTCTCATAAAATTGCGGTTTTCTGGAAAGTTGCAGGGATGGCGTACACTGGTAGTATAGCTTGCCAGGGTGGGTCCGCGGCCATACTCTTCCTTTTTCTGGGAATCTAAAATCTAATAAGCAGTCCAAGCATATGCTCTGACAATTTAACAAAACACCTTGCAAATGCTGAGTGTAGCTGTGCCATGTCTGGGGTGCATGTGGGTTAACGAAAGGGAGGGGGAGGACTTCCTAGTCATTGTCTATGGGGAAATTCTTTAAGTGCATTTCGTAGCTGAGGGCAGTGTTTTTATCAGGGAAGGGTTGTGTGTGTTTTGCAGGTTATGAGTCACCCGCGAAGGCCGGTTAGGTGTGCATGCATTGTGTGGAGTTGATGGCCATGGGGGTGGTCTAGGGCAGGCATACTGACTCAATAACTCACTCTGTTAAATGCTTGGAACACTATTTTTAAGAGGTTGGCATAATGGTTAAGGTATTTACCTCACAGACACAAAGTGCAGGGTTTGATTCTCACATGGGGAAAATGGCTAGCCTTAAAATGGCCCACAAGGGCAGTTACCTTAGTACTGACCTATAGCTCTCTCTTGTCCAGATAAACACTAGTTTAGATGTTGAAGAGCAACATGGATATTTAATTATGGGAATGCCTGCTTGGATATATTGACAGGCTAAAAGTTTATTAGTGCCCATACCAGAGATCTTGGCATCTATGAGAACTGTTATAATTCAGTTGCGAATCCGGTTTCATTAAGTTCAGTGTTGTGGTGAAGTTTATTTTATTTATTTTTATTTTACATTTGTTGACTGGAATAGTCCAACTGGTTACATGTCCATTTTCAGTGGAGGCCCCGGGAGAAAAGCTCCACAATAATAATAATAGTGCAATAATATTCCAAGAGAGCAAAGGATATAGATACGCTATATCAGATAGTTCACCACAGTAGGAACAGACATATGTTAAATGTTACTAGAGTGAAAAAAAATATGAGATAGATCATTTCACATATTTAGAGCACATTAGGGAAACTACAGTATAGAGAAATGATAAACTCAGCAGGTATAACTCTACATTAAGATATGACATCAGATGAGTGGATTATCTGCTTGCTGATAGTCTACTGGCTAAACAAAGACCAAAATGTTGGATTGAGTTAGTCAGGGTTTAGGCAAGAACAGAGCCAGTTAGTGCAAGTATTTTGAGGCCTTTTTTAAATAGGGTAAGGGATAACTCTTGGGTAAGGTTTGCAGGAAGAAGGTTCCAAATTTTATCCAGTGAGTTAGCAAACAGGGAATCACTTGCTGTATTATTGGATTTTAGGGTTCTGAATGATAGCTTGTTGGATGAACGAAGTGGCCTGATAGCATTATGTTGGCTAATAATGCTCTTAAGGCTTGGTGTATTGTCCAGATGGTTGAGTATTTTGTGAGCTACTGTGATCTGGTTAAGCTTTAGAAAGGAAGGAAATTCCAGCCAATCAAGTTCAGTTAGGTTTTTGCAGTGGTGCTTCCTGTATGCCATACCTGTGGCAAATCTAGCTGTATGATAGTAAAAGGAAGATAGTTTATAGGTTAACTTTAGAGAGGTTTGTAAATACTGGTGAGGCATAAAGGAGAGTGGAGAGAAGATGGGTTCAGGCAATAGCACACCTATGAAAAGGGTTAGGAAAGGTTTGGCCTTGTAGAGGGATCCTATTTTTTTTGTTGGGACTTAATAGTGTGGTCTACATGCACATCAAATTTGAGGTTAGTATCTATTATTACTCCTAGGAGCTTGGTTTGGTTATCAGGGGAGATGACTGTACCATTGCTAGACTTAATAGTAAATAATGTATGAGTGGATCTAGAGGTGGGAGAGAAAAGCAGTAGCTTGGTTTTGTTAGGATACATGAGAAGTTGATCAGTTAGCAAGTTTTCAATACTGTTAAAAGTTTTCTGGGTTAGGGATAGCAGATCAGTTGGTAAGGTGGAAGAGCAAATCAACGTGGAATCATCGGCATATTGGATACAGTGTGCATTTGGGATAGTTGTAGGAAGGTCATTTATGAAGATAGAGAAGAGGAGGGGACCTAGAATGGAACCCTGAGGGACTCCTAAAGTGACAGGGAGATGTGATGACAGTTTATCCTGCCATAAGACAGCCTGCTGTCTACCCCTTAGGACTGAAACCATTGTAAAGAGTGATGGTCCAGGAAGACCGCTTTCAGGGTACTGAGCAGAAGTTGATGACTGACCATATCAAAGGCCTTACAGAGGTCCAGAAAGACTGCAGGTGATGGCATGTTGTTGTTACGATTAAGACTGATGACACTGGTGAATGATTTGGTACTATGGTGTGATCTGAAACCATGCTGTGACTTTGTGAGAAGTTTATTATGGTTGAGGGAGTGCATCAGTTGTATGTGGACACACTTTTCCAAAAGTTTTGCTGGAGATGAGAGAATGGCTATGGGCCTAAAGTTGGACAATTCTGTGGAACTACTTCCTTTATGTAGGGGTATTACATGTGAAATTTTCCATATTCGTGGAATGGTTGCCTTGGAAATGGATCTATTAATGAGGGTAGAGACTGTGATAGCAATGGCCTCAGCAGTTAATTGCAGGAATTCATCTGGGAGGTGGTCTGTTACTAGAGTAAGTGGGTTTAAGTTTTTTGAGAATGGTTCTTATTAGGGTAGTAGGAATAGGTTGGAAACTAAAGGAGAAATGGGTTGCAGAAGCTTTGAGCTATCGGGTTTATTTGGATATGGTGAGGGGGACTGGTTGAGGGGGGTTAGGCTTAGTATAAGCGAGTTGGGTGGCTAGTGTCTGGATAGTTTCCGTAAAGAAGCTATTAAAATTGCTTTGAATAAGTGATTTATTTTGTTTAGCTGACATTTGGCCATCATGGGGATTTGGTATTGAAGGGCTTTATTAAAGTGGCCATCATAGCTTGCTTGGGGTATGGCTCATTTTGTTGGTGGTGTGGGGTTATTTGTGTTGAGGTAATGGTGTCTGCACGTTCAGTCGGTTGAGTAATCTGTAGTGAAGTTGGCCTAGATTTTGTGGAGATAGAAGAGAGTGGGTTATTTTTTTCTCTCCCCCATTTTGTTAATGGCATAGTTATGGTTCTGCATCGCAGAATGGATGTGAAGTAGCTACTCTTGGGCTTATGTACAAATGTAACATCTGTGGCTGCATATATGCAGTTTCGGGTGGAGCTGTTTTACCATTAGTGGTGTGGTAGGATTTGCATTGGCTGTTATACACCATAGCCAACTGCATATGTACATAATTTCACCTATGAGGCACATATTGGTAGTTAGGATATAGTGACAGGTTGATGCAAAATGATTACACTAATAAAGACATACTGGAATAAGTTGATGTATATCACTATACTGCAGCTAGTGAGTACACAACTTGCAATTGAGAATTTGATAATACTCAGTCCTACAAAAGTGAGATGTTTTTGAGCCAAGTAGTTATAGGTCTTGGATGCGGCAAGGGAGGATGGATTTATTGAAGGCTTTCAGAGGGTAGGCAGGTTGTATGCAAATGTGTTTTATGCATTTCAGATGATTTACATTTCTTTTCTTTTCAGATGCTAGTGCGAAGATGAGTGTTTCAGCTGCTGGAGTGCTACGCAATGAGGTCACAGATGGCATCAGTGCAGAGTCCGTAACCTCAGGAGGTTCGAAGCAGGTGGTCTCGTCTTGTGATGGATGTTGCTACAAAGGGATTTTGACTGCTGGAGCTGCATTGAGTGAGGTCACAGCTAGTGATGCAATATTCCTCATTTCAGCATGTGAGAGTTGTTCAGTATGCGAGTACTGTGGGGACTAGTAAGAATAACATACGTCAGGCACTCAGTGAAGCAGGTGTTTAGGTTTAATTATGGGTAGCTTTGGGGCAGTCTGCAGCTCTGGTACAGTTATAACAGCTGAGGATGGGTTGGTTTTCAGGATCTATGTGTTTGAATAGTTAGTCATGCTCTGAGGGCAGTGAGGGGGGCTTTTGACCTGCTGCTTTTACTGGGAAGGAAGGATTTGGAATGGGGGAGATCTAGGATATGTGTATTCATTGATGTGGAAGGGGTCAGTCTGATGGCATCAGAAATTTCAAACATTAGTAAGGTTTGAGGCTTTAGTGGTTTACTGCCTACATGTCAGGGGATCTCTGGGTATTAAGTCTTCTTTGGGTTTGGTTGGAGTAGAATACAGCTTTGGCCTTGTCAATATTGCTAAGTCAAGGGGGGAAGGGCTGCGGTATGTTTGTGGGTGGCATGGAGGATTCACACAATTGAAATGTGTGGGTAACTTTTCAGCTGTACAGGTGACAAACGGAAAAAGCATGTTGTTTGAGTCTGCAGCAGCCTAAATTGTGTAGTCTTTGTTTCATGGATAACAGGTGGTGTTTTCTTAAGGATTTCCTACTGTATCAAGGAGTGTGGGGGATAATTTGTTGGACTATTCATCTCCTACAAAGGAAGTAAGTGACTGTGGAGCTGTGGTGGTGAAGGAATAAAGGATGAGTAGGTTATTCATTTGTTTGATATATGTGTGACGTAAGAGTATATAGGGTTTTGATGGAACACTGCAGGTATGTGAGTGTTGGGGATAGGTAGGAATCAAGTTGAATGAAGTTATAAGGATTACGTATGGTTTGGGGTTCTTTAGCAGGATGTTTAGGGTCTGTTTTGTTGTTGGTTGTGAAGCTGACATGTTGAAAGGAAAGCATTAAAGGGAAATCCAAGGGTAGTTAGTGAATTAAGGACGTTCATTTTTTGGTAGATGCATTGGAATGTTCACAGCGATTTGCACTGGTTTACAAATGTGGCAGGATGATGGGGTCTGGGCATACTTTTTGGAGATTGGTTTGGCTTGTTGTTTGCCAGAAGGGTAGGATGACTGGAGGAGGGAGATGGACTTGTAAAGCTAGTGTCAAGCTAGCAAACATCACAGTTTTAGCAGGAGAAGTTGGGGGGATGGGGTTCATTTTCACTTGATTGATATAGCAGTGGTATATGTTGTTGGTGCTGCTAGCCAAGATGTGTCAGGTTGGGTTAGAAGTATTAGATGCTTGTTGCAGGAGTCTGGAGATGAGAGGAGATGGTAGGGGTTTTGCTAGCTTGCTGAAAATGGGTTGCAGCTGCTAAGGGGTAGGAGATCAGTGGGACGAATTAAATTAATTGGTTCAGATTTGTGAACAAGGTGGGGTATTTCAGTTGGTCAAGAAGGATTTAGCTGCAATTGCTACCATTGCATGGGTGACAGGGTTATGTTAATTGGGTCTATATTAGATCACCTAATGCTTAGATAAGCTAGCGGTGATTAACCGACCCCATGTAAGCGAAAGCTTACAAAACGGAACTGTCAGAACAGCAATTTTTTTTCCTTTGGAAAAAATTGCTGTTCCAACAAAAAAAAAAAAAAAAAAAGAAAGCACATTAAAACATAAGATTAAGTGGGGGGGGCTTCACCCCCCCACACCCCCTGATGTGGGGGGGGCTGTTCCCCCCACACACCCCCTACTTATATACAACTCCGAGACAGCACTACAGTGCCGTAAATGACAAAGTACCAAAGCGGCCAAGCGAATTCTTTCCCAGGGAAAGAATTTGCTTACATGCCGCTTCGATATTTTGCAGTTTCAGTTTTGTCAGTCCGACCAAGATACATTTGAAAACATGAGTCTTCGGTCTGCTGATAGTAACCCTGTTAATTTACTAAATCTTGGAAAATGGTTCAGATGCTGAAAGGGTTAGGGTAGATTTGGTAGTGTGCAAACTGGTAGACATCACCTATTGTCAAAGTAAGCTAGTTGCAAGGGGTGGCATTGGTAAATGGAGGGTCATTGGATTACAGTCTGTGTGGTTGTTGCTTTATTGAAGTATTGAAGTCATTAACAGGGTTGTCTTTGGTTGCCAAATGATTTCTTGCCTTATAAGGAATAGTGGGTATGATGGCAGGATTACTATGGAACTGATCCATTAGGAGAACTACTTTCATTTTGATTATTAGTATATGCATTGGGTGGAAAAAGGGCTGCAGTTAGGTATGATGGCATGTCACCGACATTGTTGGTTTTGGGTGACATTGGGCTTCTTACAGTTCTGAAAGTACATGTGGTAGGTAATGAACTGAGGATAATTACAAAGCTACTGTTAATTTGGATGAAGAGAGGCTATTGCAAGGGTATAGCTATTGCTTTGGCATGAGCTGGGCATTAGCCATTTAAATTTTAGCCACCTGGGTAATTGGCTGTTTTGGGTGTTTATATATTGGGGGTTTGCGCTTGGAAAGGAGGGTATACACTGAATGGTTGCTCCCCCCTTTTATGTACAGTTAGGTCTGTCTCAAAGGTTGGTTGGAACTTTTGGTAGGAAGGAAGGGGAACAGCCTGGTCAGGCTGGTGGGTTGAGAAGAGGGGCAGGCTTGCTTTCTTCTAAACCCTCTCTGATGTTGGATGTTCATTTCAATGAGTTGGTAAAAGGAAAGTTAGCAGTTGGATGCTGCTTGATAAGTGAAATGAGTGGAGTTAAGAAAACTGCTTATTTGGTTGGATGTTAATTTAATAAGTGGTAAATCAAGCGCATGATAGGACACTGCTTCATAAGTAACTAAGCAAGTGGAGGTAGGGATGCTGCTTATTGGGTCAGTGTGAGAGGCACGCTGCACTAGTTAACAGTTAAGTAGGTGGTTATGCTGTGATTAATATCAACTATACTAGGTTCATGTTGTGGTTACTAAATAATATTAGTTAATGAAGTTACCTTTATGGAAGTTTAATAAAGGTTGTCAAATGTCATTCGGTGTGATGCATGTTTTATTGAAGAGGACTGGGATAAGTGTACAGTATCAAAAAGACATTCAAGAAAATTAGTATAATAGCCTGTAGGAAAGAAATTGCTATAAACTACATAAATGTTTTCACAGGTAAACATAACTATGGTAACAGTAAACCAACTCTGTAAGAGTAGAAATATGAATAAATGTAATACAACTCATAAAAGGCTGTACTGTAAGAAATCTGTTACAAAGCTGTTAAGAGGTCACAGAACAATGCAATAAATTGGATATCATGCAACAGTTTTCCTTTGAAGAATCTAGTGGAATATTTCAGAACTCTGAATTTCAACAACATACATTTCCAGGATGGAAGCAAAAAGTGTCAAAATATCTTTTTACAGCTGTTCTGAGTGACAAATGAACTTGCTCCCACATACTAGTGTAACCAAGCTAATCTGTTGTCACTCTTTCCAAAAACTGATACAAGCCCCAAACACAGAGCAGAATAGCACTCCCAAAGTAGATATTTTCATCTTATAATTCCATTGTCAGAACGCTGGGTCTGAAGCAATTATGCAGGTCCTTTTTGGGGAGAATGCAGATGATCTAATCTGCGGACACTTCTTAGGGTTCAAAGACTAGGCGAATTTCTGATTACAGCTAGTTCTGACAAACTGGCTTTCACTGCTGTGCAGTACTACATAGCCACTGACAGATGTCGCATAGCTTACTTTAAAACAGCTACATTTTGACAACAGCAGCCTTTGGTAGAGTGGGAAGAGAGAGAAAACTTCAAGTAGAGAGTAACCTTACTTTTCAAGCCATTAGGGTAGCTAGCGATATAAATTTCAATACCATTAGGAGAAGATGAGGGGATTTATGATGAACAATAAAAATCTAAATTCAATATCTACATGCAAGAGGCAAAAAGCTGTAGTTCAAAAGAAAAAAATAATGAGGACCAGTGTCAATATCCAGTGCAAAAAAAGTCCTGACTAGTGTCTGACTAAGAAGCACGGTCTTCACATTATGAAATGAGAAGCATGGTGCACAGAGAATCCTGAACAGAAGCACATAACGGCATATAGTGCTTAAAAAGAGTAGAGAGGCTATATTAAATGTCTGTAGTAGTATACATGCTTTCTGTTGCAGATTTAATACTAGTACAAACCATGCATGTATTAAAACACATATTGGATTTTCTACCCTATCACAATCCACATTTGCTTATGTCCAGAAATTGAATTTGAACTTTACAAACTTGCCCACTGTTTGACTACTGATCATGGAAACAAAGTTCTATTGAGGTGCACACCAAATTTGGTTTGGCTTCCCAATTTTATCAACTAACATGAAACTCACCATTGAGTTTCGCATCAGCTATTTTATTTGAGAACATGGTTACTTTTGGTGGTAGCATATTAATGCGATCAAAAGTGCAATTTTTCTGGATAAGCAAACATGACTTTTAATTCTTAG
The DNA here is from genome assembly GCF_019279795.1 of Protopterus annectens. Taxonomy (NCBI): domain Eukaryota; kingdom Metazoa; phylum Chordata; order Ceratodontiformes; family Protopteridae; genus Protopterus; species Protopterus annectens. The sequence goes on from NC_056749.1 coordinate 161,888,196, forward strand.
GTAATGTATACTTAAAACATATTTGGTGTGCATCTATGCTGCATTTACAACCCATGAAAAAAACAAATATACTAACCATTTAAAAAAATGGAACATTAAAGAACTTTAGAAATGGACACATTGAGCTTATATTGGGGATTGCATTAGATGCAAACTGAATCAAGCTAACACAGTGACAACTGTTTGAATTTACTTGGCAAAAAAATCAGGGATTTACACCCCAACATCCAAGCATCATGTCCCATATGTTGACACTCATTTCTGTTCTAAACACATACATAATTTTAAGTGGAATTTGACTATTATTTTACCCTTGTCAGTACAACTTTGGTGAAGATGTGTACAATAATAGAAAATGTTTAGGTTTACTGAAAAAGGTATGTAATCTTCACTTCTGAGCAAATGCCAACAACATTGTATAGTTATGTTTCTTTTCTCACTCTGAAAATATTTGTCTTCTTTTTTCAAAACATAACTGTAATGGAAATTTGCACAGTGTTGTACCATAATACCAAAGACTGTCGCTGTATATGGTATATATGCAAGATTTCCTAGACGTGTCAGACAACTGTCTCAGTTTGAGAAAAGTCCACAACACTCCATCCTGCCAGCAGATAATTGGGCAATTTACCAATGTACATTCCTGGTGAAACATGCAGCTGTAATGGAGATGACCATCACAGTACAGATGATTCTGGATGGTGAGAGGAGGAATCTGGCTATATTTGGGTACAGTCTGTACACTGCTGATCATCAAAGAAGTCTGTCTGCTGATTGTACACATCCAAGTTTCACTTAGGTTTGTTGAAGACTTGACATCATAATACCTGGGTGCCAAAGGCTTTATTGCAGCAACACTCAGGTTGGCCATCCCTCAATACTCCGTATACATACAAGTAATATTCCGATCCCGTTGACATTTTTAAAGCAGCATGTTTCAAAGAAATCTATTTTGTTACCAAAGTGCATGCTATAATTAGTCATTCCAGCACTGATCATTTACATTAAACATGGCTAAGCCATTTTTCCCATTTTACTACAGAAATGTTAGCTGCCGTCATATGTTTAGCAACAGAACATGCTATTTTCATGATATATTATGAAATGACTGCTAGTAAATATATGTTTTGGATGTGTGGTGCATTCGCCATGGTCAGCAGAATCTACACACACAATTTTGCATAAACTGAACACAATATAACATGCAAACTGTCATATAGCAAAAGTTACAAAGATTTGCAATTAATGGATGTATGTATATATTTACACACATACATGTGTGTGTGTGTAACTATGACTCATGGCTTCATGCATCACTTTTTAAACATTTCAGAGAATTGAACTTGGATACCCAGGTATGCACTGCACTTCAGTTAGCATTCCAACTAGAAGAATTTGCACAGCTCTATTTTAAAATTTGTTGGAATATTGTAGCCATTGGTCAATAAAGAAAATTTTGGTGCTGCCTTTCCAATGACTGAAGATTCACTTTATAGAGATTTTTTTTATAGATCTCATGTAGTGCCAACTCAATTAAGTTGTGTTAACAGTTAATGTCCTCCTTAAAACTGAAAATAAATGAGTACCCAGTCTGCTAAAGAAACTAAACTGGAGTTTGAAAACATACTATAGAAGTTTGAAAATGTATGCAAAGGAAAGTTTATGTTATCTCCATCTTATGCATATGTGTGTGAGGTAATTTGTCAACATTTTTTGGCAATAATTTCAAGGATTTATACTAGGATATTCCAGTATATTTTGTATATGGGTAAAATCACTGAAGATTTGTCTATTGTCTAAGTTAAATTAGGTTAGTCCACTTTGTCCATCTGCACATATTATATATATATATATATATATATATATATATATATAGATATATATATATATATATATATATATATATATAGATATATACACATACATATATACGCACACACATACATACCCACATATTGGGTATATATATATATATATATATATATATATATATATATATATATATACATACATACATACATCTCTATACATACATATATATATATATATATATCTATAGATATATATAAATATCTATAGATATATATAAATATCTATAGATAGAGATATATATATATATATATATATATATATATATATATATCTCTACATTTATCTGTATATCTATATATATATCTATATATATATATATATATATCTCTTTATATATATATATATATATATATATACACACACACAAATAGCACTTGCAAGGTGTTGCAATAAATTCCAAAAGCTGCCAAGTGGTGAATCCCAAAGAAAACTTCCTTTTATTGACACAAATAAATACAGGCTTAAGAGCTTTTGGCCATGAAAATGGCCTTCATCAAAAAACACCCATAATCACAATGGCAAACAAATACCCTCCAGTAACAAAAAATGACTATTCAGTTAACCAATTAATATATTTTATACAAGTAACAAACTAAAAACTATGACACTTATAAAAACTACACTTCTACTTGCATTTATTATTAGATTACAATGCATTCTTTAAATATACATTAGAAAGTCCCAAGTGTTCAAAGTTTTTGTTTTCAGTAATAGACTAGGTTTCTCCTGATTTCAACGGGGACAAAGGGGGAGAGCTTGAATACAAAGAGCTTAAATGGCAGATTCTACTCAATGCTTATAACAAACCTAGTCTTAATAGTGGGGTGAATTATAAAGTTGTTTTACGTACAAAACCAAAATATAATAAATGCACGTAGAATTGCAGTGTTTCTGATGAAGGCTCAACACCTTGCAAGTGATTTTTGTATATTTAACTGTGAATCTTCACTTGTACAGAGGCATATTTTCAGTTTGTTTTTCTTTATATATATATATATATATATATATATATATATATATATATATATATGTATACACGTATATATATATATATATATATATATATATATATAGAGAGAGAGAGAGCGAGAGAGAGAGATGCACATGTATGTGTGTGTAAATACATATATATATATATATATATATATATATTAGATATACTGTACATAGCTATACACACAAATACATATGTATACGTTTATGGCAACACGGTACTATCAGCACATGATTCAAAATTCACTTACTCACTCTATGGATAAACGAGTGCATGACTAAGTGATCCCTATTTCACTAAGTTCCTCCCTTCTATAAATTTTTGGTAAATGTGGAGTTGATAGGCTGGTGTGGTGAACTTGTAAAAGCCAGAAGCACTTACTGTAAGCTTTTCCATAACATTTAAACTGGGACTTTTCATTGTATTATGTTCTTGCTGTTGCAAGCTGAGAATCCAAGCATGTATTTTGCATATTAAAATGTACATGCATCTGTGTATCAATTCATCCATCCCTCTCTATATATATGTATGTATCTGTGCTTCAATTTATCTACCTCTCTGATATACATCTGTATATACACATATACACATACACACATGCATGTGCACAATCAGACCTCTCAACTGTACAGATTTTCACAATGTCCAGATTGCCTCATATTGTTGGTCCATTTTTCACAAAATTGTGTTTTTTCTTCCAAATCAATGGCAAATCATAAAGGGTTGAAGTCAGACAATGACAAACATTTGGGTTTCAGATTTCATACCCTACAGAAAAATTCATGCGAATGCAAAACCTGTTCTATCAACTTTCTAACTTTGTAAGAACAATATTTAAAAAGTGTTCCTATTTTTGGGCCTTTGCCCCCCCATTATTTATGATTTTGTCCAGATTTCTTAATCTAACATATTAAGAGGTATGTACACAATGATCTAAGTTTTGTGGATTATTAGTTCAGTAGAAACAATTTTATTGGTGTAGGCACTGACATTTTCATAACTTTCTTTTCCACTTGTTCTTGTTTGGAAAGCAAGATATACATAGACTGCAAGTTTAAAAAAATTCTAACTTACTGTGAAGAGAAAGTGGTAGAATAGAAGGAAAGTCATACAACCACAATGACCAGTGGGATGCAATTGTTATGAGCTATCACTAAGACACTGTTGGGGGGGGGGGGTCAGGATGCAAGGGAAGCAGACATGAAAGTGCATTGATAATCTTCCAACGGTTGTTACGACTAAAGAAATTGGCTTTACTAGTTATTTTCACAGCAATGGGTTGATGATATCATGGACATCAGCAGCCTGAGAAAAGACATCTTATATTACTGATTTATTAACAGAAGTTGATACACAAACAAGTGATGCTGCTATCTTGTTTGTGTGGAACCATTTGTGAATACTAGTTATTTCTTTAACTATAGTTAATATTAATACAGTAAGCTAGCCAAGAAACTTAAAACTGAAGCTCAGGCTAACCTCTATATATGCTATGCATTTTCACTTCCTTTTATTTGATTTCCATTTGTGTGCCAGCCTCTGTATATTTTAATCTGCATTATTATCTAGGTAAAGATGATTTATTTTCTTGAGTTTGGAATTCATTCATTGTACATATAGTCATGCAGTATTGTTTATCTGAAAACAGGAAATCATTATTTAAACTGTTGTGTAGCAAGCTGTCTGATGCATCTTGCAAGAGACTGCTTTACCCTCTTACTAGTGAAAAAAAATTAATTGCATTTCATATCTGGCTAGATTTAAGAGCAGCAGATTGGAAGTCACTGGCTTTCGTTAGTGTAGTGCCTCTACTACTATCTCATGATGAAGGCTGTGGGGAATTTCACAATTCTGCTAGCCTTTTACGGGAGCAGTGTTTGTGCCCTCATGCACGTGCAAGACTGAGCATATGAGAAACCAATACTTCTGATTGCCACAGCTTTTAGTTCCCTTAAATAAAAGGGCTCTGAAAGGCATTGGTTTATGGAGTGTGTGTGTGTGTGTGTGTGTGTGTGTGTGTGTGTGTGTGTGTGTGATGTGACAATGGCACATAGGAGTGTCCAATGACTGATCGAAAAGTGGCCTGTGCACATTCCAACCTGGGTGTAGTGGTAGGAAGTCTGTACCTGGGACAGCAATGCATATTCCATTTATGTACTTGAAGTCATACTGTACATCGTAAAGTAGTTTTTGAAACAGAGCTGTATGCACTTTTGGTTATCAGTAGCAGGATTCAGACCTCATTGGGGCCTGCCATAGTGACGCAAGTGGGTGGCGTCCTACCACCTGAGTGTCACATTAGGGGAAACAGTTACATTCCCATCACATTTGGTGGCAGTGGTACCAATAGTCTCACATGATATCCATACTGATGCAATGAATGGCCAGTAGACATAACAGGGTAGGAAAACACTGGAGGGAGAACGTCACAGAACAGATGCACATTGTGAAAATTTAGTCAAGAGATACACATGGTGAAAATTTACAGTCAAGAGATAGAGCACCGATTAAATTAACAGAAAGTGGAAGAGACAGTCATAAAAGTGAGAAAAAGGAGCAACAGTCTGAAAAGAATAGGCAGACAACTGTGATAAATTACTTGGGGGAAATAAAACAAAAGATGTTCATTAAAGAGCTGGAGTCTTGCAATACTAAGCCAGCAAAAGCTAAATAAATAAAACAGCACTGCACAGATAGCAAAGCCAGAAAGATGCCTTTAATCAGTTAGGCGAGAAGGTGAAAGAGACAGGAAATAAGATTTAAAGGAAAACTCAAGGATTGCTAAAAAATGGATCGTGTGTAGCACAGAGTGAAACGGGCAACAATCACAGACAATGTGGAGAGGCTGTTGATAGTGCAGCTGGAGAGGAAGGTGAAATTAGACAGGAGGCAAAGATGATGACAGACATTGTGGGGATAGAGAAGCCTGTTTTGATGACTAGAAACTAAACCACTAAAGTGATTAAGAGTCTTTGTAAGTAGTAAAGGCGAATCCAAGCTAGGGTGAAACAGATTTTTAGGTTTAGATATTTTAACGCACTGTAGGCTGTAACCAAGGTATTATCTAAATGGAATGGATGATAATATTATGAATGAAGGCAGCACACAGTTAAAATAAATACCAGCTGGACCAGAGCATGGCAGACAGAAGGTTAGAAGTCGCATTCTAAAAAGTATTATGGGTTATCAGAATCAGCTGTGAATATGGAATGTAAAAACTGATAATACTGTACCATAACTAGCTGGAAACACTGTATGCAATATGACTGAGAAATGGAAGTCTTAATATCCCACCCACGCCCTGTGCTGAACAGGTGCCAGTCTCTCCCTCATGGACCAAGTCTTGTGCACCTATTAGAATGAATTTTCCAAACATTGTGGCTCATTTAATAAAGTTTTATTAGACGTTAACAATATCCGAATACTGTCATCATTAACAGTACTGATAAACAATTTAAGTTGCTGCAAGTCATATTCTGATTGTCCTGAACAACGTAAACTGGCCATCTCTAGATAACCTGCTTTCTGTACTCAGGCTGGAGTGTTTGACATCTTGCCTAAAGCAACAAGTCAAATGAACTTACTAACCTTAAATGAACTGCTGGCCTGAAGACAGAATATTATACTGCTTAGTCAAGTAAATTTCCTTTTTTACCTTTCCTAACCTTTGTCTCAGGCTTTGTATGTGCTTATTTTAACATTCCATTAAGGAATTCTGTAGCTGATCTTTCCCTTGAAAAGAACAGTCTGTCTGTATACTTTATGCTCATCTTTCCTTTTTCCAGCAAGGTTATTTTCTTTTCTGCTTAACTGTCTTTACCGCATAAATGAAACAATTTATTTTACCCTTTAGCCTGTCTAATGTCCACAACTACTTTAAAATGGAAGTCCCTAATCTAACAAGGAATGCATAAAAGCATTGCAGAGGAAGGACAGGGGCATTTGGAAAAAGTTAATGGCTAAGGGGGTAAAGTGGCTCATCAGGCAGCACACACAGATTTAGCAGTAACAGATCAGGGTTGGGAGGGTGGCCTAATGGTTAAGGTGTTTGACTTGCAAACACAAGGTGCAGGGTTTGAATCTCACAGGGGGTAATTGGCTAGGCTTAAAATGGCTCACCAGGGCAGTTAGCCTAGTACTAACCTATGAACCTATGAACCTAAGAAGAATGTAGGATCGCTTCCCACGCTAGGTGATCAGATTCATTTTCCATTAAATGACATTACATAAGGGATGCTGCACTCTGGAATATACCATCCCTCAGAAAAGAGATTAAAACATGTCCTGCTGTGTTGGTGGTAGTGAAAATGCATGTAAAACATCCTCTAGTATATATAGAAAATAGTAGGGTGCTTGGCTAAATTTCCTCCAGGTCAGTATAAACATTGATTCTGCTCTCTCCTGTGAAGATGCCATCATCCTAATAGCACTAGCACCGTCACAAAATGATAAATAAAAAATAAATAGAAATAAAATATTACATTCCCTGGATTGGTTTATTTGGCTTCCTTGCACTTGTATGATGATAGCCTGTTAAGTAGGTTGCATCTGCCCCTAGTCAATAGGTTGAAATCAATTTTAGCAGCATTTCTCGAGTTCTAAGCACTATGAAATTACTGTTTGTGTAAAACTACTGTACACTGCATTGGGGAGTTCTTTCTCCAATACTGTGAGACTATGCAGTTCCACCTGTAAGTTAAAGAGTGCAGGGGTATACGGCATTGTGCCCTTTGTAAAACACTTATTTCAATGTATGTGGATTTTTCTCTCACTAAGATGAGTTTTTGATCAGTTGTGATCTATGTCAGAGTTGAGTGATTGCATATTTAGTTTTAATATGGGAAGTAGCTTATAGTCTCTCTGTGTCAAGCAAGTACAATGCAAAGAATACAAAGGATAGTCCTACGATTAGCAAATTATTTGACCTGCCAAAGGTACATAAGGCATTGGAAAGTCCACTGTTGAAACCAATTGCGGCCAGTGGGGGATGAAAGACCAAGGCTAAAGCAATATATGTAGATAAAAAATTGCAAAAAGTAGTTGAAA